>NC_091950.1:312767056-312912056 GCF_031021105.1 Erythrolamprus reginae | reverse complement strand
TATAGAACTGGTAGTAAACTACTGGTGATGTCACACAGCTAGTCCTGTCGGTGCCTGTCTGAAATATTTTCGGGGGGGGAAAAGGGAGGATTTTTTTTTTGCTGGTTTTTGCTTCTGCGCATACGTAAAAGCCACGTTTTTAGCACTGCGCATGCATCGACATCTTGTTTTGGGCTCTTTTTTAAAAAATTGTTGTTTTTTGCTTCTGCGCATGCACCAAAGCCAAACTTTCAGCAATGAGCATGAATGCACAGCCACATGGTGCATGGGGAAGCAAACCAGTGGTGACATAAGTTAGAACCCAGCTATGGAAACAGGGTAGCAAGAATTTGAGGTTAGCCAAAAAAAACCAACCAACCCAAAATACCCTGAGCAATATCTACACCCAGATTTGCTCTTCAAAATCCGGGTATGAAATTCTTGTGTTTAAGCATAGAGTGTTCCCTTGATTTTTGTGGGTTCGAACTTTGCAAATAGTCTATACCACGGTTTTTCAAAAAATATTAATTAAAAAATACTTCATAGTTTTTTTTCTATACCACGGTTTTTCCCGCCCGATGACGTCATACATCATCGCCAAACTAATAATTTTTGCAAATAAATAATTATGTTTATAAATATCAGGATCACTAAGTGTCTTATTCAATGGTTAGTACCAGTAATAATGGTGAGTAAATGGTTGTTAAGGGAATGGGAAATGGTCATTTAGGGGTTTAAAGTGTTAAGCGATAGCTTGTGATACTGTCCATAGCCAAAAATGGTGTATTTACTTCCACATCTCTATTTCGCAGAAATTCAACTTTTGTGAGTGGTCTCGGAACGCATCCCACGCGAAAATCGAGGGAACACTGTATTTGGGTTGCTGAATTGGTTTTTCCCATCCTTTTTTCCGATAGCATAGACATCTGTTCCTCAACCACAATGAAATCAAAATAACAGAATGTGCATTGTGACATCACAACACAGACTCCACACTTCATTCCTGCATTGCAATGACAAATGCCAGTACATATGGGCTGCAGTTTGTGTCATGTTGTTGTGATGCATGTTTAATCATGTTCTCTTCTGCCCACCCAGCCACCCTCGCCCAACCTTGTGAATGCGCTGACTGATAAGACTCCTATTTTTTTAACAGCTACATAATAATAAGGTCATTTCTATGCTGGGAGTTAGAACCTTTTGAAATCAACCAGCATCAGACAGTAAAAAATTCATTTAATTTCCTTTCTAAGAAAATTAATCAAGATCTGCATATTATCCATTAGCCTGAGAAAAAGCCAAATGAAACCAGAGAACGAAACAAAAGGGTTATGAGTTATATCACCACAATCTGCCTTCATTACTTTTTGCTAGTTTATTCCTAGTCCTGAAGATCTCGTTCAATTAATAAATAGAGGAAAGCGTATATACCTCACAAAGCAAAGTCATAGAAACACAAAACCTACTGAGAAAGATCTCTCAGAACTAAAATTAAAAGGTCTTCCCTTGTTCACTAGATATTACCTAGGACAGTGATGGTGAACCTTTTTTTCCCACAGGTGTCGAAAGAGCGTGAGTGCCCACTCTTATAATTTAATGCCTGAGGAGGGTGAAAACAGCTTCCCCTGCCCCCCGGAGGCTCTCAGAAGGCCGGAAATGGCCTGTTGCCCAACTTCTGGTGAGCCCAGTAGGCTCGTGCTTCTCCCTCCCTCGGGCTCTCTGGTAGAATCCTCCCAAAAATTCACAGGTACAAATTTCAAACACACACACGTTTGAAAATTCAAAACAATGTTCTTTATAATGAAAATTCACTTAAACCAAGCCCTCTTTTGGTATAGTAAAGAGCACTTGTCTCCAAACAAACTGGTAATTTATACAAGTCCCTTATCAGTCCTGTGTGACAGAAAGAGGATCCCACTGAGAGAGCTCAGCCTTGGGGCAGGAGCTGGGCCAGAGCTAACCACAACACTCCCCAGGCTCCAAAGTTTTCCCTGGAGCAGAGGGAGGGTAAAAACACCCTCCCCATCCCCTTGGAGGCCCTCCACAAGCCAAAAACGCCCTCCCATAGCCTCCATGTGAGCTGAAAATCAACTGGCTGGCATGTACATGCATGTTGGAGCTGAGCTAGGGCAACAGCTCGCATGCCAGCAGATATGGCTCCATGTGCCACTGTGGCACCCATGCCGTAGGTTCGCCATCATTGACCTAGGAGCTTTAATAAATATATCACTAGAATACATGGAAATAAGCCTGGATATACAATTAGATACGACTTGTATTTCTTACTGGAAGTGTGTGTCAGCCTGTACGTTAATGGTGAGAATAACTTACAACTGATATCAGCTTGAAACTATGAGGGGAAGTTGATTCAATTAGATCATGAGCTAAAATGCAAAGTTGATCAGCTTGCCCTGAAATAATCTTCTCCAAATGCTACTAGGCAATAAGCAAAGCTTTCAGGTTTAGAACAAGGAGGCTTGTAGTAGGGTCCAGAGATTCAGAGAGCCATATTACCATTATTAGTTCAATTGCAAATAATAGTAGGAAGAATAACATAGGCAGTTCACTCCAAGCCACCACCTCATCTTCCTCACCTCCTTGGAATCGGGCCCCTGTCCTTATATGGAATGTGCCCAAAAGACATGGGGCGTCTTTGAAGTGATCCTGCAGGCCTCCAGATGGTGCACCCTGAAACGGGTCCACTCAGGTAGGCAGGGAGGAAAGTCTTTGTGTCCCCCCGCCACAAAAACTTCTGGTTACAGGAAGTTTAGAAAAGCCCGGGGGAAGGATCGGCTTTTGCAAAAGCCGCCTTCGATCCTCCTCTAGCTCCCTCACCTGTGGCAAATGGTTGCTTGAAAAAAACAAAGATGGGAGCACCAAAAGACTTAGAGGGAGATGAAGAAAAGTGGGTTGTAAATAAAGAGTTTCTTAACATTTTAATGGGTATTTTTGTTTGTGGCAAAAGTAGTGCTAGTTAAACAAGTATTTATTTCCTAGACCAATTTTTTAATCAAGAACAGCCCCCCCATCAGTGTTATCCCACTTTACCCATGTTAAAATCTGGCCACTTTATCTTAGACACATAAATAAGTTCATTGTAGATGAGAAGCTTGAGCAGGCTTCTAGCAGGAGTGTCAAATTCATATCATCACAATGACATCACATAACATATCAGGTCTTCCCCCCCTTCGCTAAACTGGGTGTGGGTGTGGCCACGGCGTGATGCATCAGGCCTATGGTTTGACAGCCCTAATCTGGAGTGTCCATGATTAAAGAAAAGATCTAGTTTGTTTATCACTGGGCTACGCAACTTACAAAGTACATCTCTTCTCATATTATAAGTGCTAAGTGCTCAGTATCCCTGAATATGGGGAAGAACAACAAGAACCTTGGCATTGACAAACAGTTTTTTAGTCAAGCGTTAAACAGTACTGAGGAAGTCACTTTTTTCTGACCCACTTTTCTTCCAGTAGCAGTGATATAAGAGCTATTTGCAACATATAAATAAATGCTGTCAGAAAAAAATGAACCTGAAAGGCAATGGGGTAATGCAAAAAATAGATGCGGCAAATAAACAGCAATCCCCAAAATAGTTTTTAATTGAACATTTTCAACATTAAAAAAAACACAAAACACAAAAACACATAAAACAATTTTCCTCTTTATAGCCAATTCGTATTGGTATCACTATTATCCATAACTTGTCTAAATTTGAATTTTTAAATACATGTTATTAATTCATTGTAATTATATTTCAATTATAAATTCAATTATATTTCAATTATTTACACAAATATACAAAGATCCTCATATATTGTTATCTAATTCTCTTTACTCTTGAGCAGGGTCTCCAAACTCTTCAGCTTATCCACCACTTTATGCAGTTGGGATTGTCCATTGACCCTAAACATTTATTATTTAAAATAATTCCATAAATACTTCTGTAATTAATAGCATTATGCGAAAGGAGGAGGAGGACGGGGGGGAGGGGGGAAGGAGGAGGAGGAGGAGGAGGAGGAGGAGGAGGAGAAGAAGAAGAAGAAGAAGAAGAAGAAGAAGAAGAAGAAGAAGAAGAAGAAGAAGAAGAAGAAACTCAATTCCTTGGGTAATCTCATCAACTCTTAGGGATTGATACTGATCACTCTGGAGAGCCATTCTTTCGAAAGTGATTAATTGACTGGTTGAATATGTGTCATCAACTTGATACAAACTCTTAATAATCACTTAAGTAGATTTTATCCAGGAGAAAAACAGGTCCAACCTTCATTAATGTTAAAATCTAATGTAATGGGACTGCACTTTGGGTTCCCACAAATCTGTAACTTTATGAAAATCCATTTTAGATGTATGAGATATTGCACCAATTTATTTTATTGTTTCATTTTATTTTATTTTTATCTATCACCCTATTTTACAATATTAGATTGCTAGAGTCGGAAGGGACCTTGTAGGTCATGTAGTCCAACCCCCCTTCCTTCAGATCAAACAGGAGTCCCTACATCACTTCAGACAGATGGCAGTCCAATCTCCCCTTGAAAGTCTCAAGTGTTGGAGCTCTTCCACTGCTTGATTGCTCTAGCTGTCAGAAAGTTTCTCCTTATTTCCAGGTTGAATCTCTCCTTGGTCAGTTTCCATCCATTGTTCCATATGTTGCCACATCACAATTTTTGAATCGTGATCATAAAATCATAAGATCATGAAAGACTTTGCTTTTAAAAACAATACTTTATCACCATGAAGAAATGCACTGATTTGGCAGAAATGTATGTAGTGAACAGTATACTGGAAAATATAGTCTATCTCTGGTTTCTGAACAGCAGTTATTTCAAATTGGCAAAAAGTGTTGCTCTGGCATAATTATAGCCTGCATATACAAACTAGCAATATGGAAACTTGGCCCTTTTTCTAGGTTGTATCTTGTAATATTCGCATTACAAAAAAAAGAATTACAATTATTTTTCCAACTGTGTAAGAAGAAAGCAGCTGCTTTACTATTAAAGAATTATTTTTAAACTCCTTAGACATAATGTTTTTCGCACAAAAGAAGATTGTCATTGCTCTACTTTCTAAGTGAGCCTCTAAATCTCCTAGAGGAAAAGTAAGTTCCCATACATGGACTGGGTGTTAAAACAAGTGTAGGAAGACAAAACATCTTCTTCCATCCTCAGATGCTTCCCGTGGGCTTTAAGAGGTCCTTGTAGAACCTTGAATATCTTCCTGCCTTTCTCAAATAAGGCATTCCATGTTAAACAAACACAATTATGTTTGTTTTTGCATGACTCATTTTCCCAAGGTAAGAGAAAAAGGTGATCTTTCTTACAAAAATGTTGCTGAATGCTCCCTTACGGTCTGAATGTTGTGTAGATTATATACTGGTATGTGCACACAGGTATGTGTGTGAGAGAGCAGGTAAGAAACAATGTGTTCGCACATAGAAACATAGAAACATAGAAGACTGACGGCAGAAAAAGACCTCATGGTCCATCTAGTCTGTCCTTATACTATTTCCTGTATTTTATCTTACAATGGATATATGTTTATCCCAGGCATGTTTAAATTCAGTTACTGTGGATTTACCAACCACGTCTGCTGGAAGTTTGTTCCAAGGATCTACTACTCTTTCAGTAAAATAATATTTTCTCATGTTGCCTTTGATCATTCCCCCAACTAACTTCAGATTGTGTCCCCTTGTTCTTGTGTTCATTTTCCTATTAAAAACACTTCCCTCCTGAACCTTATTTAACCCTTTAACATATTTAAATGTTTCGATCATATCCCCCCTTTTCCTTCTGTCGTCCAGACTATACAGATTGAGTTCATTAAGTCTTTCCAGATACGTTTTATGCTTAAGTCCTTCCACCATTCTTGTAGCCCGTCTTTGGACCCGTTCAATTTTGTCAATATCTTTTTGTAGGTGAGGTCTCCAGAACTGAACACAGTACTCCAAATGTGGTCTCACCAGCGCTCTATATAAGGGGATCACAATCTCCCTCTTCCTGCTTGTTATACCTCTAGCTATGCAGCCAAGCATTCTACTTGCTTTTCCTACTGCCTAACTGCACTGTTCACCCATTTTGAGACTGTCAGAAATCACTACCCCTAAATCCTTCCCTTCTGAAGTTTTTGCTAACACAGAACTGCCAATGCAATACTCAGATTGAGGATTCCTTTTCCCCAAGTGCATTATTTTACATTTGGAAACATTAAACTGCAGTTTCCATTACTTTGACCATTTATCTAGTAAAGCTAAATCATTTACCATATTACAGACCCCTCCAGGAATATCAACCCTATTGCACACTTTAGAGTCATCGGCAAATAGGCAAACCTTCCCTACCAAACCTTCCCCTATGTCACTCACAAACATATTAAAAAGAATAGGACCCAGAACAGACCCTTGTGGCACACCGCTTGTAACCTGTCTCTGCTCAGAATACTCACCATTAACAATAACTCTCTGATGTCTATGCTTCAGCCAGCTTGAAATCCACTGAACTATCCAGGGATTAAGTCCAATCTTCACTAATTTATCTATCAGCTCTTTATGTGGAACCGTATCAAAGGCTTTGCTGAAGTCCAGATAGGCAATATCCACGGCACCACCTTGATCCAACACCTTTGTGACATAGTCAAAGAAATCAATGAGATTAGTCTGACATGATTTGTCTTCAGTAAAGCCATGCTGATTTGGGTCCAATAAGTTATTGTTTTTTAGGTGCTGATTTATCCTCTTTTTGAGTAGAGTCTCCATCATTTTAACTATAACTGATGTCAAACTAACTGGCCTGTAGTTACTAGCTTCTTCTCTACTGCCCTTCTTGTGGATAGGCACAACACTGGCCATTCTCCAATCCTCAGGAACATCTCCTGTTAACAGGGATTGGTTAAACAAATCAGTCAGGGGGGTAGCAATGACAGATCTGAGTTCTTTAAGAACTCTGGGGTGGATGCCATCTGGACCCATTGCCTTATTTATCTTTAATCGTTCAAGTTCTTCTAAGACATTGGCTTCTAAGATCACTGGAGCTGAATCCGTACAGCTGGAAGCAATGCTATATCCCTCTATAGTATTATTTTGTAAGGTGTCTTTTGAGAAAACTGAACAGAAGTAGCTATTGAAATGGTCAGCGATCTCCTTGTTCCCATCAATGCATGTATTATTCACGGTACTAAGCTTTGGGATGCTGCAGTTTTTCTTCTTCCTATCACTAATATATCTGAAGAAGGTTTTATCCCCCTTCTTTACAGATTTTGCTATTTCTTCCTCTTTTGAGGCTTTAGCAGCCTCTGCTAAATTATCTGTTTCGCCTCCTTCTGTCTCATTTTATACACCTCTCTATCAGCTATACTTCCAGACTCTTTATACCTCCTATAGGCAGCCTTTTTTTCATTGACTATAGCCCTTACATCATTGCTAAACCATAGCGGTTTCTTCTTCCTTTTACCTTTAGTTATTTGCTTTACATACAGTCCTGTGGCTTTTAAGATGGCCTTTTTTAATACAGTCCACTGGGTGCTCGCTCCTGCCATTTTATCCCTCCCCTTTAATTCATTATTTAAATATTCCCCCATTGCATTAAAATTTGTTTTTCTGAAATCCAATTCTTTGGTTGCACAATCATTTTTTACATCAAACCACAAACATAGATGGTCACTGCAATCTAAATTTCTAAATCTAGAATATTCTCCTCTCTAGTTGGTGTCTTAACTAGCTGTGCCAGAGCTGCTCCTGTAAAGGCCTCTACTATATTCTTACTTTTGCATGTAAGGGCACTGGGGATATTCCAGTCAACATCAGGCATGTTGAAATCACCTATAACCACAATATCTCCCTTAACTGCCATTAGGGTAATTTCATCCACCATCTTGTTGTCATGTTCCTCAGATTGCCCTGGAGGCCTATAGATCACCCCAATTCTAATGATAGAACCGTCTTTATTTTGCATACAAATCCAGAGGGTCTCCAGATCTTTACATGTATTTTGAATTAGTATTGTTTTTAGACTTTCTTTAACATAAATGGCTACTCCACCTCCCCTTCTCTCTATTCTATCCTTCCTATACAGTGTATATCCTGGTATGGATATTTCCCATTCATTAGAATCCTTAAACCATGTCTCAGTTATGGCAACCAGATCCAAATTATCTCTAGATATTATGGCCATTAACTCACAGAGCTTGTTGCTCAAGCTTCGAGCATTCATGCACATTACCCGAAGAACATTATTTTCATTATTACTTTGCCCCTTATCATCAACAACTACATCTATTTTATTTATAGCTCCCTTTTCATAAGTTTCCAGAAACTGATTTATCCTCATTGGTCGGGGACAGAAATCATCCACATCAGTTACATCTCTGTCCCCTTTACCTAGTTTAAATGCCTGTCCAAAAAAGTTCTGAATTCCTCACCGAGCACCTGGGTACCTCTGTATGATGGATGCAAACCATCCCTCTTAAACAACTCCCTATTAGACCACCTACTGACATCATGACTTACATAGCCAAAACCTTCAGCTTTACACCACTGCCTTAACCACACATTAAAGTCTCTGATACAAGTTGTTTTATCCTCCTGGCCACAAACCGGTAACACCTCTGAGAAAGTCACTGAATCAGTTATTTTACCCAGCTCCACACTTAGACATTGAAAATCTCTTTTTACTACATTAACATTTCTCTGGGACAAATCATTTGTGCCAAGATGCACCACCACATCAACGTTATTACCTTTACTCACAGCCTTGACAATGTTTGTAATCCGCCTCCTGTCCCTGCTGGCAGTGGCCCCTGGGAGACACCTCAGCACCTTCACCACATCCTTGCTCTGTCCCAAATCAACACCTCTAACGGTCGAATCACCCACAAGAAAATGTGTCCTCTTTTTATTTCTACTAACTGCACTTGATGGTTTTGTGACATTTACAACAACTTCTCCTTTGAACATCCCCTCATTCTCCCCCTGAGGGGCATTGCTAATACCTACAACATCCTTACTATTTAAATCCGCAAGAACATTATAGGAATTGCATACAGAAAGACCAAAATTGCTATGTTTTTGCTCAACTGCACGTAATCTTCCTGAACCAACAGTTGTCCACACAGCCCTCCTCCTCGGGGGGCGCTGTGGAAGTGGAGGCTGCATTACAGCACGTGGCTGGGACAATCTTTCCACTTCTGCCTGCAAGCTACAAACTAAGGTCTGCAATCTAGAGATCTCGCCATATAAACTAGATGTCCTTATGCAAAGAGGGCAGCACCCCAAGTTCCACAAAGTACTACGGAACACAACAGCCAAACAAGTGTTACACTGCACCAAGCCAGTCATCTTAACAATGTATTGAAATACAAGCACTTAGCAAGAAAATCAACCCCTATTGCTACCAAACTTTGCTGATTTTGGTTTATAATTATATGATTCCACTAGTTTTCTCTCCTCTTTCTCTGTGTTCTGAAAGTGCAATTTAAAATGGCTTTTCTCACCTTTTTATACTTCCCAGCCAGTAATATCCCCTCTTCCTTGAATTCAAAAACACAATCAGCCAATAAAAATTTTCCCTTACAGCCAGTAATATCCCCTCCTCCTTGAATTCAAAAATGCAAACTGTAAAAGCGCACTAGTTTTCTCTCCTCTTTCTCTGTGTTCTGAAAGTGCAATTTAAAATGGCTTTTCTCACTTTTTTATACTTCCCAGCCAGTAATATCCCCTCCTCCTTGAATTCAAAAACACAATCAGCCAATAAAATTTTTCCCTTACAGCCAGTAATATCCCCTCCTCCTTGAATTCAAAAATACAAACTGTAAAAGCACACTAGTTTTCTCTCCTCTTTCTCTGTGTTCTGAAAGTGCAATTTAAAATGGCTTTTCTCACTTTTTTATACTTCCCAGCCAGTAATATCCCCTCCTCCTTGAATTCAAAAACACAATCAGCCAATAAAATTTTCCCCTTACAGCCAGTAATATCCCCTCCGCCTTGAATTCAAAAATACAAACTGTAAAGGAGCACTAGTTTTCTCTCCTCTTTCTCTGTGTTCTGAAAGTGCATCTATATATTGTGCATATTCCGTTTATTTAAGCAGTCTCCAATAGATTACAATGGCAACAAATGTGATCCTGTGGTTTGGAAAATATGATCTGCTAAAATTTCAGAAACCTAAGAAACTTGGAGAAAAACCCCTTGGTCCACAAATATTACATCTTTACTTGTGCTGCTTTTAATCCTGGTTCCATCTGTGGCAGTGCTGATGGGTTTATTTGTTCATTTCAGCAATGAATTTAAAAGATCAGCAAAGGTTATTGGTCTACGTAGCCCAAACCCTGATTATGCTGTTTTCCAGGTGATCAACCAGTATTTTTAATACTACTCTCAGAATTTAGCACACTGTGAACATATGGTTTCAGTAATAAAATTATTTGGTACAGTAAAGTCAGTTTCCTATTATAAAAATATCCACAGTTGACAAGCAGCAGGAAATCCAATTATGTGAGCACAGAATAGAAAATATCACCAGTTATTTTGTCAATGCTTTATTAAACAAAATAATAGAATAATGAAACCATCCTAAGTAGTACATCCTGTTGAGTTCAACAGGGCCTACTCCCAACTATGTAACCGAAGAATTGCAGCCAAAATGTCCCAGAGGGATAATATTTGCTCAGCTCATATAACCCATCAAGAATCATGGTCAACGAGTCCATCTTTTATTTTAAGACTGAAATGTGTTGCTTTTAAAAACTACATTTTTAAAAAATTTCCAGGATTTTAGTAGTTTGTGATGGGTGAACACATTAGCTCAATACAAATATCCCATTTTCTTGAGGTTCAAATCCTCTTAAAATAGAGTGCCTATATATCGTTCATAAGGTGTTGCTCAGCTCATGTTCAGGTAATTTTTATTTAGTTTACTAAGCATATAGAAATTTGAGTATTCTATTCCCTATGGTTACAGTCAAAGATTACACAAATGTTGCAGCTATCCCAATGGTTCTCAACCTGTAGTCTGTGAACCCCTGGATGGGCACAATCCACAAAGACTTGAAGAAATGTTATGATATAAATCTTAAGTTAAGCCTTGGAGGTTGGTGGCAACAAAAGATATTTAAAGAGGAACCATGGGGAAGAAAAAGTTGAGGACCATTGCCCTATCCTATAAAGTGTGATAGGTGTGAACCTGTGACAAGTGTCCAGCTCATAGAAACATTATTGTTGTTGTTGTTGTTGTTGTTGTTGTTGTTGTAAATTGTTTTCACTTTGTTGTGAGCCGCCCCGAGTCTGCGGAGAGGGGCGGCATACAAATCTAAATAATAAATAAATAAATAAATAAATATTGATTGATTGATTGATTGATTGATTGGATTTGTATGTCACCTCTCTCCGCAGACTCGGGGCGGCTAACAACAATGATAAAAACAGCATGTAACAATCCAATTAATAAAACAACTAAAAACCCTCATTATAAAACCAAACATACACACAAACATACCATGCATAACATACAAGATTGACGGCCGAAAAAGACCTCATGGTCCATCAAGTCTGCCCTTACACTATTTCCTGTATTTTATCTTAGGATGGATATATGTTTATCCCAAGTATGTTTAAATTCAGTTACTGTGGATTTACCAACCACGTCTGCTGGAAGTTTGTTCCAAGCATCTACTACTCTTTCAGGAAAATAATATTTTCTCACATTACTTCTGATCTCTCCCCCAACTAACCTCAGATTGTGCCCCCTTGTTCTTGTGTTCACTTTCCTATTAAAAACACTTCCCTCCTGAACCTTATTTAATCATTTAACATGTTTAAATGATTTGATCATGTCCCCCCTTTCCCTTCTTGGTTTGCCTCTTCACTAAATGATTTGTGTCAGATCCATAGGATAACACATTAGTTTGGTTAACATTCTTACTGGACCTGAAGATGGGAAGAAGGTGGGAAGAATTCTGTATTGCCAATAGCTGCCTATGAAACTTCATTGGTCCACTGATTTAACGAGGGAAAGAACAGCTAACTATTGAGTCTCATTGGCAGTTTGAGTAGACTCACTAATATGAATGGGATGGTGGTGGTGGTGGTGAGTCCATTTGCATTTGGAGGTGGGGGGGATTATTTCATGGATGAAAGGAAAAGCACAGATGTGCATTGGCATCATCAATATGGGAGAACAACACATGAGGAGCACATAATGGACCTGTACTGTAGTACATCTTAGTTTGTATAATATACAAGATAGCCTTAATGAATGAGGAAGGATATGAGTAGCCAACTACGATTGAGAAGGGATAAGGTATAAGGTCCCATCAGGTAAAGAATAAGCATGTGATAAAGTTCAGCAAACCAGAAGCAAGCAAAATCAAGCAAGGAAAAGACCAGCAGATATTTAAACTGTGTCATATGCACCCAAAATAGAATAAAATACAGGATTTTATGTCGTATTCTGAAAATTGTGTTCTCTGATGTAGCATATGGAATGCACAGATGTTCCTGAACAAGTACTGAAAGCTAAATGGCCCCATAGATATTATTGCCAGGAGCAGGGAGGGTTATGTAGTGTGGAAGATAGTTATGGCCAACCTGCTGAGTAACTATGAATAAACAGTGAGAACGCAGTTCAACCTAATGACCTGTGTTATTTATTCCATTTTAAAATAGTGACATTCTGTATTGTGAATGTATGCACCAAAGACAAATTCCTTGTGTATTCAATCACAGTTGGCCAATAATGAATTCTATTCCATCCCATTCCATTCCATTCTATTCTATTCTTTCTTTAAAAACTGGCTACACATTGGTGTCACAGGGCCCCCATGTGCTCTGTTTTCAGCCAGTAGAGTGATGCAAGAGGTCATGGAGGATGAAAATTGTGGCAGAGATTTAAGCTGCACCAGTGTGGGGTTTTGTACAGTGGTTCATTTTTTTGGCGAGGTAGTATGAATGAGCAGTTTTGCTGAGTTACTGTAGATACAATTTTACATATTGTTCTGGATTAGACAACTTTAACATGAAATCTGTAAGTGTAGTGTATTTTCCAATTTAAACATACTTATAAATAAATGTAAAAGGGGTCTGAAATCTTGAAAGATCACCAAATGGCACAAAAATTTTATTTTAAGAAGAAGATGGGCATCCTTGGAAAGATTTGGAACTACCCCATATGGAGGAATGGTTGGTGAAGTTAAATTGTTTTGTCAAAATAGATATTCACTTTTTTTTCATTAGAGAAAAGATGTTATCTACATTTATTGATGATTGGATGCTTCCTTTGTACTTTTTGAGGAAAAGTACAATTTTGCGGATTAGACAAAGATTATATAAAGAAGAGTAAGATAATGTACCTTTAGAGCAGGAGCATCAAACTCAAAGCCCTGGACCTGATCCGGCCTGTAGAGTGCTTAAATCCAGCCTGCAGGGCCAACCTGGAAATATCAAAGAACTAACCCATGGTGCCTCTGCCAGACAAAATGGACCATGGATGAGGCTGCATTTTAGCCTTTTAGCCTCCTGGCTTCCAGCAGCACTCTGTTGGCCAAAACCAGGTCACACAGAGCTCCCACAAGTCCCCCATGCAGCCTGAAAGTGCTGTTGGAAGCCAGGGAGGCCAAAAACTGGCTCAGGAGTCTCACATGACTTGTTTTCAGCTGAAAACAGGGTGTGCGGGTGCCTCGCATGGCCTCTGTACGCCCCATTTTAGCTAGCAGGATGCTGCAGGAGGTGTCCGTCCTCTGCCCCCTGCCCCCCTACTGGCCCACGGAGGAGAACTACAATGCTGATCCAGTCCTCGAAGAAATCCAGTTTGATTTGTGAATGCCCCAAAACTGGAAGTTTTTAAGCAGATGTCTGTCTGTAGTGTAGGGTTTCCTGCCTTAGCAGGGGGTTGGACTAGAAGACCTCCAAGGTCCCTTCCAACTCTTTTGTTGTTGTTGTTGTTGTTGTTGTTGTTATTATTATTATTATTATTATTATTAGACACCCCTACTTTAGAGGAAGAGTATAAATTATATTAGTTCTGCGAAGAATTTTGGAAGCTAATTCTTTCTAACTTTTTCCTTTCTACTTTCCTTCTATTTTTGTTTTCTTGTACTTCTTTTTTCCTGATTTTTTTTCTTTCTTATTTTATTTCATTTGTGTTAGATATTGCTTTCTGCGCATGTGTGAAAACAAAATCATGCTGGGGGCGCACACTGGTAGCAGCAGGTAAGAGCCATCGGCCCCTGAAAACTTATGAGTGAAACTGTGGGTTTACCTGTTTCAAGGATGTAGAACAGATCAGGCACCTTTTGGCAACTCTTCCAAGGGGCATAAGAGGGAGTGGCAGTGATATCCCAGGAAGGGAAAGGCTGGAATTTTTAGGATTTCAAAATTATTTTGAAATTGGATGGGAGGGGGACAGTTTCCTTGCAGTAAAATAAATTTGATAGTCCTATTTATTTTATAAACCCACATTTGCAACGTTATTTTTGCACCTCTGTAATTACCAATCACAGTTCCTAATCTTAAAATTTTGTATCAATTGTTCCTAATTATTTCTGCAGCCCTTTTCTATCCTTTCCATTTGGCAAAACACCGGCTACAAGCACAATACAGATACAATAAAAAGATGCAAGATAATGAATCATTTTGCCAGGAGTTCTTTCTCTTGGCACAGCAAAGGCTAACTTTCCGAAAAGTTCACCAGGGATAAAAAGTTAAATCTCACGATATATCCCACAGTTAAAGTAAGCAATCAAAGTTTTCGGTTTCTGGTAAAATCAAGGCTCTATTCATTCATTCATTTATTCAATTTTTATGCGGCCCTTCTCCTTAAACTCAGGGCGGCTTACAACAAGTTAGCAATAGCACTTTTTAACAGAGCCAGCATATTGCCCCCACAATCTGGGTCCTCATTTTACCCACCTTGGAGGGATGGAAGGCTGAGTCAACCTTGAGCTGGTGATGAGATTTGAACCGCTGACCTTCAGATCTACAGTCAGTTTCACTAGCCTGCAGTACAGCACTCTACCTGCTGCGCCACCCCGGCTCATTATGTTAAGCAAAACTAAATCCCCACTTAGACCATAGCACAATCACTTGCTCCAACATCAATTTTCTTTACAAATTGCCTAGATTTTTGCTCTCAGATGGTTAGATAAATTCCACAAACAAACAAATCTGCTAATTCTGTCTTCATTTCATCCCCAGCCTGTGAGTGATATGGTCCTAAATCCTAATTAGGGATGTTGGCTTTGAAATAATACTTTCTCCCTTAAGCTAATACTATCCTGGCAAAGTTTCCTGTTTAAAATCTGTAAATTTTTCATCCATTACCTCTTAGAAACAAGGCCAGGTGGTCTGTTGTGGGAACAATCAGAGGTATTTTTGGCAGGGAAGCACCAGCTTCTATAGTAGCCATTTTATGGCCTGCATTTCCCCTCTCTATTCGTTTCTTGAGCTCCTTTCATATCTAGAAATTCCTTCTTCTCTCTTTTTTTAATATACCATCTTATCCTCATTCTTCCAAAAAGTCAGCAGAAAGGAAGGTAGAGCTCAGCGCTCTTTTATTTGTAGAAAGAGAGGAAATTGGTTTACATTGTTAGTTTTAATAACATTCTGAGATGTTATCCTTTCATTAAGATGCAGCAGTTCCACTTTACCTCAGCTTACCTCAGTTTGGTCATGTTGTACCTCAGTTTGGCCATGTTGTTCAAAACCTGAGGAATGTTTTAATGATGATGATGACGATGACGATGACGATAACAATAACAATAACAATAACAATAACAACAACAACAACAACAACAACAACAGAGTTGGAAGGGACCTTGGAAGTCTTCTGGAGCAAACCCCTGGTTAGGCAGGAAACCCTACACTACTTCAGACAGATGGTTATCCAACATCTTCTTAAAAACTTCCAGTGTAGGGGCATTCACAACTTTGGGAGGCAAGCTGTTCCACTTATTAACTGTTCTGACGGTCAGGAAATTACTTATCTCCCTGTTTAGTTTCCACCCATTGCTTCCACCCATTTAATTTTTTTTCTTTGCTGGTTTTCCTATATGGAAAAGCTCTCATACGGACATCTCAGCATTGGGTTGTTCGTGATTTGGTCCAGTTCAGCGAACAGGTAGCAATGGGTTTTAGAACACACTACTGGGGCATCAGGAATAGATTCTAACAAATTTGAATGAATGAATGAATGAATGAATGAATGAATGAATGAATGAATGAGCAAATAGATAGATAGATAGATAGATAGATAGATAGATAGATAGATAGATAGATAGATAGATAGATAGATAGATAGATAGATAGATAGATAAAGCGAAAGTAAGTGGAGCCCACTCCTGAGTTTATAGGAACATAGCATATGCACATCTCAGCAAGCTACTTCCAGCCTGTTCCAACCAGCTATCTTTTTCTGTTGAGTGTGGACATTCCTTGCATAGATCTTCGAGGCTGGATGTTATGAAGATCAATTACTCCTTTGTGTAATGATAAGCTCACTAGTATATATCTGTGTCAAGTATTCCATGTATCTGTTGGACTTGATGCTAAAAGAAATATAAGACAACAAGGTAAAATTTATTTTCCTTTGCCCCTATATTTTGCCCGTGGTGTGATTACCTGCAATCAAACAGAGTCTTTGAAAGTTCAGACCTTTTCAATTAAACAAAAGACTGCCAACATGCTTTTCCAAAGAGCAAGTGTAAATTGAGCTTCCCAGGGGATTGCAGAGTTCCAGGAAAACAACTGGCTAGCGAGAAGGTCCCCCTCCTGTTTTCCTATAAGAAGGGAAGAGCAAAAGGAACAGTCTGCTTCCATCCATCAATCAGAGAATGGGCAACTAGGTCAATCACCCATCAAAGAAAGAACATTAAGCTCCAAGTGCTACTTTACACCCATTGATCAAGGAATTAAGTGTAGAATTTAAATTTAGGATGATGATTTAGGATGATGATTATGATGGTGGTGATGGTGGTAGTGGCTTTGATCACCCAGTAGCTTAGATGTTTTTTTCTTGAAGCAGCAAGTTTTGTTAGGATTCTTTAAAAACAAAAACCTGTGTTAAGACTGTAATTTATAGTTTTTGATTCCTGTATCAAAAGAATCAGATGGCACATAACTAATTTTCAGCAGCAATATATCATGTTATATGGAACAGATATTATGGAACCACCCAGCATGTTGTCCTAGTGTTACAGTGCGCCAAACACTGTTTTAAACAAATAAAGTATGCCAAAATAACAGACTCAGGTGCAGGATTTGGTGCTCTGCTATTTCACAATTTAAATTTCACATTTTAAAAAATCACATCGAAAAAATTAACAAGATGATATGCATCATGGTCCTAATGATTGTGGTCCTTCATGCTCATACAAAAATGTGTTCAATAATCTGTGTTTTGACAACTCTGTTCAGATGTTTGCTAGGATTTAATGGGATAGTAGTGATGAGGCTGTACATAAGAGGGAAAGCTATTCCTTCCATACTCTTGTGTTACAAGACACACTAGTTAAGAGTTTGAGTTTCCTTCCTTGAATGGGAATGTTTCAAGAAAGAGAAAGAGGAAGAGGAAGGGGGAGAAAGAGAGAAACAAGAAAGAAAGAGAAAGAAAGAAAGAAGGAAGGAAGGAAGGAAAGAAGGAAAGAAAGAAAGAAGGAAAAGAAAGAAGGAAAGAAAGAAAGAAAGAAGGAAAGATGGAAAGAAAGAAAGAAAGAAGGAAAGAAAGAAGGAAAGAAAGAAAGAAGGAAAGAAAGAAAGAAGGAAAGAAGGAAGGAAGGAAAGAAGGAAGGAAGGAAGGAAAGAAAGAAAGAAGGAAAGAAGGAAAGAAAGAAGGAAAGAAGGAAAGAAGGAAAGAAAGAAAGAAGGAAGGAAAGAAAGAAAGAAAGAAGGAAAGAAAGAAAGGAAAGAAGGAAAGAAGGAAAGAAAGAAGGAAAGAAGGAAAGAAGGAAAGAAAGAAAGAAAGAAAGAAAGAAAGAAAACGTATGACCACAATTGAGCCCAAAATTTTGGTTGCTAAGCTAGAGCACTAGTGAGTTTCACCACATTTTACAAGTTGGCCATGCCCACCCAGTCACATGCCCACCAAGCCAACTTTTCACTGAATGGTGGTTAGAAGTTCATGGTTGAAGGCAAGCAGATGGATGTGAGACCAGTGATCCTCCAGCACAGCTCTTTGGCTGAGCAGCATCTAGAGGAGTTCTATTCTACCCCCTTCATGTTTTGTCTCTCCATGACTCTAATCTCTCCACCCTCCTCCGCTGTTCATCTTGTCCCTGCTGTCAGATTTTACTTGACGCAATATTCATGAATCATCCGTGGTATATCTGAAATGCAAATTTTAACCTGGAATGGCAACATCAGGCTGCACAAATTGCATAACTTGTAGTTATCCAATGCAAGTCTGAAAATGCAGGGCAATGAGTTCTTCTTACACGAAAGAGGAAACAGTTTAAATTGAAATGCAATGATGTACACAAGATCTAAATTCAATTAAAGAGTCCACAGGGGGATCCCATTGCAGTATCTTTTTAGTCTTTTGCTGCAAACATACTGCCGTCTGTTTCTTTATTTTTATTTCCCAAGCAATGCAGTAATAAGCCCCTTGATCAAATGCTCAGGGACTTGAAATAGAAGACAGTTAGGTTATAGATTTCATAATATCTAGCATTGCTATGAATACTAAGATGAATGCTTAAAGCTAAACTGTATGGATTTCGCAACCTACTGCCCTTCTCTCACTCCCTCTCCACCAATGCTCAAAATCCACTTAGGCCAGTGATGGTGAACCTATGGCACGGGTGCCACAGATGGCACATGGAGCAATATCTGCTGGCACGCGAGCCGTTGCCCTAGGTAAGCTCCAATGTGCATGTGTGTGCCGGCCAACTGATTTTTGGCTCACACCGAGGCTCTGGGAGGGTGTTTATGGCTTCCAGAGAGCCTCCTGGGGGAATTCGGGAGGGCATTTTTACCCTCCATGGAAGCCTTTGGAGCCTTGGGAGAGCGAAACATGAGCCTACTGGGCCTTCCAGAATTTGCAAAACAGGCCGTTTCCGGCTTCCAGAGGCCCTCTAGGAGGTGGGTGAAGCTGTTTTCGCCCACCCCAGGCATTGAATTGTGGATGTGGGTACTCGCACATGCACAATAGCCTGTGCACATGCTCTTTCAGCACCAGAGGGGAAAAAAGGTTTGCCATCACTGCCTTAGGCTTTTGTGTGTCAAATTTTGGGTCCTTATAGACCAGGAGTGGGTTCCACTTACCTTTTGCAGCAGTTGGCATCAGAACCAGGCGTGAGTTGCCACTACTGCTGCTACCAATGCGATGCGCACGCAGCTTTGCTTCCCCCTACGTGTGCCTGCATGTATCCCAATGAGATTTTGCTTCTGTGCATGCGCAGGAAGAAAAACCTTGCAAGGGGACACGTACGTGTATGAGATTTCAGCAGGTTTTTTGCTTCTGCACATGCGCAGAAGCAAAATATTGCTGAAATCTCTCGCACGCGTCCCCTCGCGAGATTTTCTTCCTGCCCAAGCGCAGAAGCAAAATCTCACTGGGATCTCACAGGAGAAATGAAGCTGTGCACAAAACACAACTTTTGCTGCCAGTGTGGCATCCTAATCCATACCAGTAGCAACCCGCTATTGATCGCGATGTCTGTGCGAATTCACTTCTGGGCATGCTCAGAAGGTGGTCTCAGCCCAAAACACAGCTGAGGAGTTGCTCAGCTGTACTTCGTATGAAGAAATAAAGGTCAGTATTAACCCATGGGTGGGTGGGAGGGATTTTTTTTTTTACAGCAAAGGACGGGGAGAAACCATCCAAACATCGGGGGGAAATCACTAAAAATTACAAAAAAAGAAGAAGAAGATGGCAGTACACCAGCGTTTCCCAACCGGTGTGCCGCGGCACACTAGTGTGCCGCGAGACACCGTCAGGTGTGCCGCGGCAAGAGGCGGCGGAGGAGAGTGGGCGGATCGGGCGGGCAATGGGGCAGGGCGGAGAAGCCAGGGGCACGTTTGGCCGGAGGCACCTACTGCCGCACCTCCCTGCCCCTGCCTCCCCACGGTGCCTCCGGCCAAATGCGCCCCTGGCTTCTCCGCCCTGCCCCATTGCCCGCCCGATCCGCCCACTCTCCTCCGCTGCCGCCTCCTGCCTTGGGGCAAGCAATCCGGGAGTCCGGGACTGTGTGGCTTTGCGCCATGAAGAGAAAACGGCCGACTTTTCCCTGCTGCCGTTTTCTCTTCATGGCGCAAAGCCACACAGTCCCGGACTCCCGGATCGCTTGCTTCTCCGGTCAGCAAAGCCATCTGCCCAGGAAAGCGGCGCACTGGCCGGAGAAGCGAACGATCCGGGAGTCCATGACTGTGTGGCTTTCGGCCGGGCTAACGGGAGGCGGCGCGAGGCCAGGTGCTGGGGACGTCTGGGAGGGCGAGGAGGCTGATGGCTGCTGCGCACTCCACTCTCTCTCCGGCTCTCTCTCACTCTTTCTTTTTCTCTCTGTTGCTGGCGTGGTGAACGAGAGAGAAAGAGAGAGAGAGAGAAAGGAGGGGAGAGAGAATGAGAGAAAGAAAGCAAGAGAAAGAGAGGGAAAGAAAGCAAGAGAGAGAGAGAAAGAAAGGGGGGAGGAGGGAGAGGGAAAGACATAGAGGGAGGGAAGGAGGGAGAGAGAAAGAGAGCAAAAAAGAGAGGAAGAAAGAAAGAAAGAGGGATGGAGAGAAAGAAGGGAAGAAAGGAAGAGAGAGAAAGAGGGAGGGAGAAATAGAGTGAAATGGAGGAAGAGATATTTTTTTGTCCAAACTTTTCTTTAGCCCCCCCGCCCCCCCTTCAGTGTTCCCCAGAATTTTGAAAACATGAATAATGTGCCGCGGCTCAAAAAAGGTTGGGAAACACTGCAGTACACACAAACTGGCAGAGAGAACTGGATCCATGATGCCATCTTCACTGCACCAATGGGTCCCTAATGGTTTGGGTGATCTGGTCCGAACCAGGAAGAACCCATCTCTGTTATAGACCAATGTGAAATCAGCTGGGTCCAGCTGTATAAAGAGCTACTACTAAACATTGTTCCTATATGACTTCAAATGGCAACTCAGAATGGCTGCAATTTCATCCCTGTATATGAAATATATATATATATATATGAATGGAGTTCTAATTTAATGAAACATTTTAAAGTACCATATACATACAGGAGTATTCCCAGTGATGGGCTGCTGACCCCATCGTGGGGGACACGCAATGCGGGTAGTAATTTTATGCACTATTTATTGAATATTTAATAGTTTGTTTATTGTCCTTCCTTCTCTAGTACCCTAGTATGATCCTTAATTACTTTTAAAATAGGAAATAATTAAATAGTATGTTTTTACCCATAAATGCTTTAATTATTTTAATTATTATCTAGAACTGAACTTTTATAGTAATTGAAGAAAATTGGGCTACTTGCCTAATCTGTTATCATACTGAACCTTGTGGGTTCAGTACAAAACCTTAAAATGTTGCTGTGCTTCTCAACAAATAATGATGTCTTATATGTCCTTTCTGTGGCTATTCAAACAATGTGAATTAATCAACTGAAAAAGAGTCCAAGCACTATTTGAAAACTTATTTTCGTTGGTAAGCCACTCCCCATACTATTTAAAGTCACATGATCTTTAAATCACCCCATCACATGATTGTCAAGCCCCTCCCACCTGGTCACATGGCCGGCAAGCCACTCTTATCTGGTCACATGATCATCAACCCACACCCACAGTGTGGCAGTAAAAATTTTGGTAGCCCATCACTGATTATTCACATAAGCTGTCTGTGTTTCCAACTCCAACTCTGTTTGTGTCTACAAAGCAAAGCTAGACTTCTTTCAAAACATGTGTTAGGAGTGGTGACTGGACTTCTCTTTTGAGAAATCTCTTTCAAAACCGGAAGGAAGGAGGAACAGTGCAAGATTGCTATGAGTATCGATAGCCAGTTCACAATGATCTCCATTGCTGTGCCATTGTATGCAGTGGGAACAGCAGTAGACACTGATCTCTTCACTGTGATTTTTTTGTTGACCCTTATAGCAATCTGTCAAAATATGGCACATGGCCTTGAAAGAGAAGTAGGATAGTGCTAAACTAACATTTTCCCAGCGTTTCCTCTTACATCACCTCATTGCTTTGTGCCCCTCATCTATAAATAATATTTCAGGAGAACACGTGTCTCCCAAAATAATGTCAGACAGGTGTTTAGAACTACACCAAGTGACAACCCACTAAATGATAACACACTGTCATTTGGGCAAGTTGAATACTTGTTTTAATTTCAGTGTTATTATTAAATTGCGAACATGGCTATAGCATATGCTAAAGAAATAGTGTAGTGTCAAGTGTCTAATTCACAGGCTCCTATCAGCTGACTCCAATCTATTACAATGTTAAGAGTTGTTTTTCCTAAGTAGTTAGAAGTTGTAATGATGGTGTATGTTTGTATGTATGATTGGTTCTTTAAATTGGGGTTTTTTTAGATTATTTTTAATATTAGATCTGTTTACATTGTCTTTTTATTGTTCTTAGCCGCCCCGAGTCTGCGGAGAGGGGCGGCATACAAATCTGATTAATATAATAAAAATAATAATAAAATAATAAATGCAGCCACAACAATTGAATTCAATTTATTAGATTTGTATGCCGCCCCTCTCTGTAGACTCAGGGCGGCTCACAACAGTAATAACACAGTATATAAGAAATCTAATAATTAAAAGTCACTAAAAACCCCTTATTAAAATAAAACATACACACAACATGTGTTTATGTTTATGTTTATGTTTATTAGATTTGTAGGCCGCCCCTCTCCGTAGACTCGAGGCGGCTCACAACACAATAAAAACAGTTTATAACAAATCTAATAATTTACAATTTAAGATATTTAAAAACCCCATTATTAAGCAGACATACATACAAACATACCATACATAAATTGTATAGGCCCAGGGGAGATATTTCAGTTCCCCCATGCCTGACGACAAAGGTGGGTTTTAAGGAGTTTACGAAAGGCAAGGAGGGTAGGGGCAGTTCTAATCTCTGGGGGGAGCTGGTTCCAGAGAGTTGGGGCCGCCACAGAGAAGGCTCTTCCCCTGGGGCCCGCCAACCAACATTGTTTAGTTGACGGGACCCGGAGAAGGCCAACTCTGTGGGACCTAATCGGTCGCTGGGATTCGTGCAGTTACCTATTATATGTCCCACGTTAAAATTATAAGGACAAGTCTACTTGTCACTCTCATTACTGAGGAACAATACAGATTTACAGATTTACAGAGTTGGAAGGGACCTTGTAGGTCACTTAGTCCAACCCCTCCACACGCCACCTAAGCAGGAGACCCTACACCAGTGATTGCGAACCTTTTTTCCCTCAGGTGCCAAAAGAGTGTGTGTGCATGCTATTGTGCATGCACAAGTGCCCACACCCATAATTCAATGCATGAAGAGGGGGAAAACATCTTCCCCCCACCCCCCAGAGGCACCCTGGAGTCCAGAAACCACTTGTTTTTCAACTTTTGGTGGAGCCAGTAGGCTTGTGTTTCACACTCCCCAAGCTCCAAAGGCTTTCCTGGAGCCGGGGTGTCATGCTGTGTATTGACAGCCCCAGAGACATTCAGAGACATTCAGTAATAAAATAGTTAACTCAATGTATGTTAATTTAGCTCCGACCACTGTGATGTAAATCCTGTCTAGATAGTCAGCGTCACTTCCTCTCCTCCTGATGAAGGAGGAAAATCCCCATCTTGCTTTCAACTCTCAAGCAATGTAGACACATAGCAGAAGCCTGAAAACAGGCATAGTTGATTTATTGTTTTTTTATTAATAAAAGTAACTTCGTTTTGAAGCTTCTTTGTAATCTTTATCCATCACCTCCGGATTAGATCCTTTTGCAGCTCACGCGGGCTGTGATTGATCATATATAATCTGACACTGGGGAGGGTAAAAACGCCCTCCCACATCCCTCCAGAAGCTGTCTGGAAACCAAAAATGCCTCTGTGTGAGCCAAAATCAGCTGGCTGGCACACACATGCACATTGGAGCTGAGCTAGGGCAACAGCTCATGTGCCGGTAAATATGGCTCCACGTGCCGCCTAGGGCACCCATGCCATAAGCTCACCATCACTGCCCTACACCATTTTATTATTTATTAATTTATTGGATTTCAATGCCACCCCTCTATGAGGACTCGGGGCACCTGACAACATATAAAATATGCAGTACATAATATCTTAAATCCAATTAACTAATTAAAAATCTAAAAAATCCTCTCAAAAACCATTTTAAAAAATCATTCCATTCACTCCACATTCCCTCAACACATTCATTGGCCAGGGGGCAAAGCCCTAGGCCTGGCGCCATAAGTGAGTCTTCAGACTCTTATGGAAGGTGAGGAGGGTGGGGGCAGTATGAATCTCCAGGGGGAGCTGATTCCAGAAGGCCAGGGACCCCACAGAGAAGGCTCTCCCCCTAGACCCTGCCAAATGATGTTGTCTAGTTGACAGAACCTGGAGAAAGCCGACTCTGTGGGACCTGACTGGTCGCTGGGATTCATGCAGCAGAAGGCGGTCTCAGAGGTATTCTGGTCACATGCAATGTAGGGCTTTATATGTGGTAACCAACACTTTGAATTGAGTCCAGAAACCGATTGGCAGCCAATGCAGACTGTGGAGTGTTGGAGAGATATGCACATGTCTGGGCAAGCCCATGACAGCTCGTGCGGCTGCATTTTGCACAATTTGAAGTTTCTGAACGCTTTTCAAAGGTAGCCCTATGTAGAGAGCATTGCAGTAGTCAAATCTCGAGGTGATAAGGGCATGAGTGACTGTGAGCAGAGACTTCCTATCTAGGAAGGGCCACAACTGGTGCACCAGGCGAACCTGGGCAAACGGCCCCCTTGCCACAGCCGAAAGATGATGTTCTAATGTCAGCCATGGATTGAGAAGGATGCCCAAGTTGTGGACCCTCTCTGAGGGAGTCAAAAGTTGTGACAAATGGCAGTCCAATCTCTTCTTGAAAGCCTTCAGTGATTAAACTTCTACAATATAAATCAACTGTTGGGAGAGAGGACATTTTGTACCTGAAAACAGCCAATTAGATGAGCCCTGAGTAAGGAAAGAGCACCAAAGTTTTATACTTGTTTCATTTGGTCATAAACAAAGTTACCTAATATGCAACACAGCAGTGAGAAAAAGAAATCACCTCTTTTACATCAGTAATGGGTTGCATCACCTTTGGCTGCAAAAACAACAACTAAATGTTTCCTCCAACCGGTGAGCAATCTCTCAAATCACTGCATAGGAATTTTGCCTATCGTACCTAATGTAACTAAGTAACATTTGAGAGTTCTCTACGATTTCAAGCCATGGAACATATCTAAGGAGTTTAAGCCTGGACTGTGGGATGGCTATTCCAGAACATTGAATTGGCTTTTCTTCGTCCATTTTGTTGCAGATTCGTTTGCATGTTTTATTATTTAAGAATTATTATTTTGCTGCATGACACATTCATGCACAAACTTCAGCTTCATCTGACAAATAGAAGGTTGAAGTTTTTCCTGTAGAATTCTCTGATGCAAATTAGAATGTACACTTCCTTGATGGGAAATTGTCTAGATCTACAAGCAGCAAAACCTTCAGTAACCTCAAATTTGAGACCAGTCCTGCGGTTCAGGGCAGTGATGGGCTATCAAAATTTTTACTATCACACTGTGGGTGTGGCTTATGTATTTTGTTTCAACATCTTTCAGTGCAAATTGGGTGCTCTGTGGTTGAGCTCCAGATTTTGCTACCGGTACTGCGTTCCTGATCGTACCCGTAGGAGCCCATCACTGGTTCAGGGGGTTATAAACAAACTGCATTCTAACCACTGCACTATCACAGTCCCTTTAGCTAAGCCTAACTAAACTTTACAAACTATATTTCCTTATATTTTTCTAGTGTGATAGTGGTCCCAATGATTGGAGACTTTGCAGGGTATGATGCCCATTTGATACTTTGGATCTGAGGTTGTCTTCCATTAGGAGAACTGATTGACCCATTTTTGAAGTTTCTTTTATATCTATATAAATAGTCATGGGAAGCTGGGTGAGGAAGTGAATAAAGCTGCTGTTGGGTGGGAGTGGGGAAAGAAGGGGCAGCAAATGATTAATATGCATTGCAAAAACATGTTGCAAACTCTCCCCCTCCTTATCTTGTGCTAAAACATCATACTGTATACAGAAGTAGAGTTTCTTTCATGTTATTGCAACACGTATTTTGCCCTTTGGGTGAAATCTCTATTGGGAAATTACTGTGGATGGTTTTCATTTTAATTTGTATTTATATGATCCTAGTCAATCCCACTATCAAGATCAGAGCAAACATGCTTGCGCTCAGTATGGCTAAGAAAAAATGTAGTGTTTATTTATTTATTAAACATTAGCAGATAAACAACAGGAACAATTTACATTCATTATACATCTTTATCAAAAGGGCACAGTATTTTTTTGAGTCACTAGAAACAGAACTGTGGGAACTTCAGCAGGGACAATCCCAAAGAGGAGCCTTCAGTTATATACCAGCCTTAAGCCTTTTTTATGCAAAATAATAGCAGAAAACAGATGGAAAGTAGGACACCAGGTAATCCTTCCTGGATTCTTAACCAAGAATTTGGTGGATGGGGATGTCAATCACAGCTCATTGCAAAAGTCCCTGTTTCCACAGTTTGAAATTTTTGCTCTGATTCATCACTTATACATGATCAGCAGTAAACAATATAGCTGTTTGTGCTCTAACCAACCGCCAACACAATTGTATATATTAAATTGGCTTTTTCATTAAGACCTTGAAAAGAAAGAGTAGAATTTGAACAGTAGAGATTCTTGAAAGTACAGATTTTTAAAAGTTTGATTCAGTTTAATTATGCTCCCAAGTGCACTTTTAATTTAACAGACATCTGCCTTTCAGATTCAACGTTTTTATAAATCTTCAGTAACAAGTGACAAAGAGAAGATTATGCATCTTACATTTTCATCAACAATGATTTGTTTGTTCCTCAAAACTTCAAAAAATGCCCAACAGAGCATTTCAAGAAGATAAAAGCATGGTTTCACTTCGTTTGGACTTCCCATTGAACTCAATGCCTTCTTTCATGATCCTCAGGAAGCTGAGAAGTCAAAGGTGTTCCAAATCCTTTTTGCAAAGCAACAATCAACTAATTAAATATATGAGTAATTTAAATCAAGGCATTTCACGTGTCAAAATAAAATGAATCATTCTACCTGAAAATAGCTCTAGGGTACTTCCAATATAAAGACATATATTGTAAATCTACAACAACACAAACTTCTTCTTTTTAGGTGCTACATATAATGAAAGATTCAAAAATCTGGAAGTTGATTATTTGGAAAAATAAAAATAGTTTCAAACAAACTTGGCACAAGTTACATAGTGTGTAAAATATTAACAGTACCAAACAAAATCCAGAGGAACCACAAAGCAATAGACAAAGTTTATTAGATGTTTAGGACTTAATCAACTGCTACCAGTTTCATTATATAATAGAGGTTCATATTAAAATTGCATGTGTACAGTTGCTAAAAATAATTAGGTGGACTTGTTGCAGCATGGTTTTGTTGAACTAGCATCTTAAAATAATTGTATATGATTCAATACATCAGATGGAAATTTTATTTATTCTTTGGGAGAACAGATTCTCACACCCTAGAATAAAGAGCAAGCCACAAAACCTAGTTAGATTCATGAAGGTTTTAGAACTTTTCAATTGAAATACAAGGGACAGACTATTGAGAATTTACAACTCATAAACTACAGAGCAGCAGATGGAATAGCTAAGGGCTATGGATCTTAATATGAAAACAGGCTTTTTAACAACTCCATGTTTATTTTATTGTTTGCAGTTCCCTCAATTTACACCACGGCATTAAATAATAGCAAGATTGGAAAAAATAAACTTCAGCTAGAGCACTGATTATCAGGTTTTATGTCCTGAGAAGTAAATTCTTCTCTGAATACTAGTCAAGGATTAGAAATAAATGTTCCTTTTTAATGCTTGGTCAGGCTATATAATATAATTAGTAATACAAACAGGAAATTATCCCATAATTAAATGATGGGAATTTTAATAGGAGGAATCTGTTTTTATAGAAATGAAAATTTTAAAAAATCTTATGCAGTCTTCTAAGAAATCCACATACATACATACACACGCAAGGGAGTTTTGCTTTATTGTTAAAACAAGAAGGTACTGCAATAGCATGTTTTATTTTGAAAGATATGATATCTATTATTGGAGTCCTATTTCTATAAATCAGTAGTTCTTAGTCTAAACAAGTGTTTCCCAACCTTGGCAACTTGAAGATATCTGGACTTCAACTCCCAGAATTCCCCAGCCAGCATTCGCTGGCTGGGGAATTCTGGGAGTTGAAGTCCAAATATCTTCAAGTTGCCAAGGTTGGGAAACACTGGTCTAAACCACTGTTTCTTGTCCTTGACAATTTTAAGGTACGTGGACTTCAACTCCCAGAATTCCCAGCCTGCATGTAAAATTCAGTTAAGGACTCTGTAGATCAGGGCTATCAAACTCCTGGCCCATAGGCTGAATGCATCATATGTTGGCCACGCCCAGGCCCAGTTTAGCGAAGGGTGGGGAAAGACTCAATTGTCACATGACACCACCATGATGACATGAGATTGACTCGCATGCTCTAGATAGTTGCTTATTTTGACCAGCAGTTGAGAATGACAATTGAACAAGACATATCCTTGTTCTCTGTACTTTCTTGTCGCTGGATTCTTTGAGAGACAGGAACCCAGTTGATTCAGAAAGAGATGGACTGTTATTTCATTCCTTTTATTTCAATTCTGAATTGGGAGCAGACTAAGTGTGAGAAGTAATATATTTTCTCCCTTACTTTGAAAGGTGTATTAAGTTGTACCAAATAAGAATGATCTTCTGTCTCCATTTTGAATATTTTGTTTAAATTATCCTGACTTGAACACAGTGAGAATGAAGAAAACATTCCTGAATCTCATATGGAAAACAAATAATCTTGGATTTGATAAACACATACCCCTGAGAATGTTACTGGAGATGCTTGTGAAAAACTTAGAGTGGACATTGATGTGTGCCCTCCGAGGTTTTCTTTTAAGTATAGTTAAAGGGGATGTCATGTGTTGTGGGTAGCTCTGGCCCAGCTCCTGCCCCAAAGACTGTGGATGCGGGGGAGACATCCACATGCTGCAGGCCTGGTTTGCCCCCCCCCCCCCCCCGGTGGAATCTGATGATGAAGGCTCCTCTGACCAAGAAGACATGAGTGACAGGGAGGAGGAGAGTGTGGCAGACAGTTCAGAAGGACATCAATTATCTAGCTCCTCCTTGAATTCAGAACAAGAGTTAATGATACAGCCACGCATGAGGAGAGCGATGCATAGGCAACACCAACTGCGAGATTATTATCAAAGGAAATGAGGCCACCTGTGGTTGGGTGGGGCTGTGGTAATTAGTGAGGCTGCTATAAAGAGCAGCCTGTGGGTTTGGCCATTGTGGAGGATTATCTGATCGTTGTGTTTCGTGCCTGCTTTACTGACTTTGACTTTTTGTGTGTGCTGATTTTTCCCCGCTTTGAAACTAAACCAGAGCAAAGTATGTTTCACTTTGTGAAAGAAGGACTGTGAATTACCTCACAGCTGCAAGCTAAGTATCACAGGACTGATAAGGGACTTGTATAAATTACCAGTTTGTTTGGAGACGAGTGCTCTTAGCTATACCAAAAGAGGGTTTAGTTTAAGTGAATTTTCATTGTAAAGAACATTGTTTTGAATTTTCAAACGTGTGTGTGTCTGAAATTTGTACCTGTGAATTTTTGGGAGGATTCTACCAGAGAGCCCAACAGAACATCATGTAGGAAAGATTTCTGCCCTTTCTGCCCCTGAATGTAGGTGATCTTAATTTGCTTGTAAACCAGAGATTTTGAGGGATTTCTATATCACTTAAGACATTTCCTCCAACTAGTGAAGCCTTATTGGAAGTAAAATATTGAACAAAGTTAACCTTTAGCCGAATTCAATATAAAGTAGATGCTCAAGCTTCCCCTGACTGATGACCAAAATTCTGAAATTATGACCAAAATTCTGCTGCACTCATCAGAATGGTGCAGGACAGTTTCTCTTCTCCAGTATGACCATATTTTTCAGAGTATAAGATGCACCTTTTTCCTCCCTAAAATAGGCTGAAAATTCAGTTGTGTCTCTTCAGGTGCATTTATACTCTGAATGCAGCTTTTTTCAAAGTTTTTTCCCCAGCCCTAACTAGGTGCTAACAATCTTCCCAGCTCTTTATCTTGCAGGTTCTTTCATCGTTATTCTTTGCTAAGAATGTTTCCCAAGCCCTAAGTCTTTGCAGGGTTTTTTTCATTGAAATAACTTGCTCCAAATGTTTATTTCCAGCCCTAACCAACTGCTAACAATGTTCCCAGCTCTTACCAGCTTGCAAGCTGTTTCTTTGTTACTCTTTGCGAAGAATGTTTTCTAAGCCCTAAATCTTTGCAGGTTTGTTTTCATTGTTCTAACTTGCTCCAAATGTTTCTTTCCTGCCCTAACCAGGTGCTAACGATGTTCCCAGCTCCTACTGGCTTGTGAGCTCTTTCATTGTTATTCTCTCGGAATAAGGTTTTTTTAAAAAAAAAAAAAAAAAACCTAAACAGGGGATCAAATAATGTGTTGATGTTGAAGCTGAGCAGACTAAGGATGCTAGCCAGATGAATATCTGGTAAGCAGATTCTTTTCCCTATTTTCTTCCTCCAAAACTAAGGTGCATCTTATACTCTGATACTCATCTTATACTCCAGTGCATTTTATACTCTGAAAAATATGGTACTTATAGATATTTGGCTTTTCTGAACTTTATTATTAGTTAGAAGACTTGGTAACAAATGATAAAAGTTGATTCTTTGTTATCAATACAGAAAACATAATGTCGAACAAATGTCTGTCTGTCTGTCTGTCTGTCTGTCTATCTACCTACCTACCTACCCATCTATCTACCTACCCATCTATCTACCTACCCATCTATCTACCTACCCATCTATCTACCTACCCATCTATCTACCTACCTACCTACCTACCTACCTATCTACCTATCTACCTATCTACCTATCTACCTATCTACCTATCTACCTATCTACCTATCTACCTATCTACCTATCTACCTATCTACCTATCTACCTATCTACCTATCTACCTACCCATCTATCTACCTACCTACCCATCTATCTACCTACCCATCTATCTACCTACCCATCTGCCTACCTACCTATCTACCTATCTACCTATCTACCTATCTACCTATCTACCTATCTACCTATCTACCTATCTACCTACCTATCTACCTACCTATCTACCTACCCATCTACCTACCTACCTACCTACCTATCTACCTATCTACCTACCCATCTATCTACCTACACATCTATCTACCCATCTACCTACCTACCTACCCATCTACCTACCTACCCATCTACCTACCTACCCATCTATCTACCTACCCATCTACCTACCCATCTACCTACCCATCTACCTACCCATCTACCTACCCATCTACCTACCCATCTACCTACCCATCTACCTACCCATCTATCTACCCATCTATCTACCTATCTACCTATCTACCTATCTACCTATCTATATTTCTATGATGCCCTTCTCAACTGATTCAGGGTGGCTTACAGTAGAATAAATACAAAATACAATGCATGTGAGAAATCTCATACTAAAAATCTAATATTAATTTTTTTTTCTAAAACCCCATTTTTCCTAATGTGGGAATCACCCATATTCACCCAACTAGATTTAACCATTCATGACATCGGCCAGAGTTAGTCCTTAACACTCATGGCTCCCCATGCCTACCGGCAAAGATGAGTCTTCAGGGCCTAGCGAAAGGCCTGGAGGGTTGGGGGCAGTATAAATCTCCAAAGGGAGTTGGTTCCAAAGGGCCGGAGCACCACAGAGAAGGCTCTTCCCCCAGGCCCCATCAGATGACATTGCCTGGCTAATGGGACCTGGAGAAGGGACCTGTTTGACCTGACTGGTCGCTGGGATACATGAGGCAGAAGACAGTCCCATAGGTGATTTAATACTTGGAATACAGTACTGTATTTGATACACCACTTTTGTGATACCTGTACAATAGTGGCAAGTATCCCTTATAGGAAATACTTAACATGAAGTCTTAACATGAAGGGGACACAATCTGAAGTTAGTTGGGGGAAAGATCAAAAGCAACATGAGAAAATATTATTTTACTGAAAGAGTAGTAGATGCTTGGAACAAACTTCCAGCAGACGTGGTAGATAAATCCACCGTAACTGAATTTAAACATGCCTGGGATAAACATATATCCATCCTAAGATAAAATGCAGAAAATAGTATAAGGGCAGACTAGATGGACCATGAGGTCTTTTTCTGCCATCAGACTTCTATGTTTCTATGTTTCTAAGTCCCTTAGAGGAAATACTTAAAATGAATTTGAATAGAAATATATTAGCCAATGTGCAATATTTTAAGACATACTTTAATACTGATGTTTTCCAACGTTTTCAGCTCTAATCATAGAGCTATCAGCTTTGAGTTATATATCTCTGAATGGCCATTAGGAAATAACAAAAATAAATCTCCTGGCTGATATCTCAATGCCTCAAATCTGATAACACTAATCTCTAGGTTAGCCAGGCGTATTTGGATTTAGAAAGAGAGACAATCTGAAAAGATTTCTCATATAATTTAGGAAGAAATCTGTTAACATTTCCCAGGAGTCCAAGCACCATTTGCATTTCACAACTTGTTTGAGATACTTATGTAATTACCAGCTTCTTATTTGCTGGCCATACCGAGTGTAATGTAAGATAAGAAAAAGGATTTGAAAAAAATATTGTGCTTTTACCTTGATGTTCTGTTCTAACCAGGGGTGGGCTTCAAAATTTTTAGCAAGGGGTTTTCTGCCCAGTTGCTGAGTCGGCATAGCCATGGTGGGTGTGGTCAGTGAAGGGCTAGCAAAATAATATTATTATTATTATTATTATTATTATTATTATTATTATTATTATTATTAATTGGATTTGTATGCCGCCCCTCCCCGAAGACTCGGGGCGGCTAACAACAACAATAAACACAACATGTACAATCCAATAATAAAAACAACTAAAAAACCCCTATTATAAAACCAAACATACACACAAACATACCATGCATAACTTGTAATGGCCTAGGGGGAAGAGCTATCTCAACTCCCCCATGCCTGGCAGTATAAATGAGTCTTGAGTAGTTTACGAAAGACAGGGAGGGTGGGGACAGTTCTAATCTCTGGGGGGAGTTGGTTCCAGAGGACCGGGGCTGCCACAGAGAAGGCTCTTCCCCTGGGGCCCGCCAAACGACATTGTTTAGTCGATGGGACCCGGAGAAGGCCAACTCTGTGGGACCTTATCGGTCGCTGGGATTCGTGCGGTAGCAGGCGGTTCCGGAGGTAATCTGGTCCATTGCCATGTAGGGCTTTAAAGGCCATAACTAACACTTTGAATTGTGACTGGAAACTAATCCGCAGCCAATGCAAGCCACGGAGTGTTGAAGAAACTTGGTGGAAGCTGTGGGCGTGGCTTATGCATTTTCTTTCAACATCTTTCAGTGCAAATTGAGTGCACTGGGATGGAGCTCCATTTTCACTACCCCACTGTGTGTCCCCCCCCTGTCCAGGCAGTAGCCCATCCCGGGGTGTATCCTAGTCAGCCTACTGCACCTTGTGGAGGGAGTTTCTGCCCTCCCTGGGCTCCAGAGGTTTTCTTTGAGCCTCTGGGATGGCAAAAACAGCCTCTCCATGCTATGGAGACCCACGTTTCCATCCTTCATGAACTTCCAGTAAGCCCATTTTCCACCATCCTGAGCCTCCATGTGCACCCTGCACTTACTGCATCCAAAATGTACCATGTGGGAACTTCTGGGAGGGGTAGGGTTGGGTGGGCGGGGCCAGCCCGGAGTGAGATTTGGGGGTTCTCCCAAACCCCTGCGAACCCCCAGCAGCCTATCCCTTGTTCTAACTAGTAAACAGTTGGCATATTCCTGCTTTGAAATGCTTACATTAAACTGAAATCAGTCTCTTTTGCATAAACAAAATGTGATAAATTAACAGTGTTGCCATTGGTCATGTTAGGGATTTATTGTTATTTACCCAGCACATTTTCTGGGTGAATTTGAAATTTTGGAGCAACTTTCTTGGCATACTTGATTGAATTTGCTGCTAGACCACCGAATAAAAAGAACTCACTGAACAATGTGTAATCGAGTGTATTTTTTTAAAAAAAGACAAGTGATTTAAACTGTAAAATAGCATAACAGCAATATAAAAACCTATGCCAGGAACTGTAAAATTGGTTGAATTAAAAATACCAGTGAAATATCTCACCTGAAAGGCCATAATGCAGGTGAATCACTTTAATATGCTTTGTTATATTTTAGATTACACTTTATATATGTATGTTGTAAATATTTCTTATGTGATAGCCTATTTCTAATAGCATTTCCACATATACACATGGTTTAAACTTAATTTTCTATAGCAGTCAAAGCAGCAGAGAGTCTTTTGTCATTGCTCAAGATATTTTCGGACAGCAAGAAGGGGAATGGTGCAAGTTCAGACAATCCACTAAGCCTAAACACAATATAGCTTAGTTTGATGTGTGAAAATATCACACAAGCCCAGTCGGTAGAGATGTGTTAACAATTCTTCCTGTTTTATTGAATTACAGGTAGAGAATAATTAATGGTATCCTCCAAAATCCTTAAGAAAACTTCCATATGCATAAATGGGTATGTAATAGAAAATTATTTTATTCAATTTATTCTAATTTTCTAAGTGCTCAAAACAGTTATCCAACTGACATCACTTGTTATAATCATTTCTATTTTAAAATGCCAAATCTTTATCTAGAAGATGACAAACCAGATGTTGCTAGAACCTTTCTGCCTGTTATTTTCTGGTTATATATTGTTGTGCACAACCTTCGAGCCAGTCTTATGTGGCCTATAAATATTTTATATTGTAGTGGTTGTTTCACCTGGAAAAATATTTCTCTCACTTCATCAATTTGCTGCTCTATTCTGACACACTGAGAATATGAAGAATGAACAGAGAAAAGAAAACAGAATACGATCCATATGTGATTTTCTGCATAATTTGATATGTTTCCAACTGTCTTGATTTCTGGCACTCTCCATTTGCAAGAATCCATTTCTTTACAGTGACTTTTCCTGTAATAAATCCACGTGTGTATATATTTTTATGCAATCAAATAATCATCAAATATTTTCATTTCAGCTGAAACTAAATCACTATATTAATTGATAGAAATACACAAATGATGGAAAGGATGAATAATTTCTTGCAAGCAAGGGAAATGCTTTGAAAGACACAGCATCAAATCCAAATTTCATTTCATTTCACGTTCTTCAAAATTAATTTGAGTCGATGTGATTCCTCTTTGGTCATGTATTTCAATACTTTTCCTCTTCCGTGATATTAAAAAAAATCCAATGTTGGTGGTCTCTAGAGATCAAACCCAAGGCACGCAGGACTACACAGAGTGATAGGGCTTCAGGTTATGAACCTCTGGACTGTAACATCAGAAAGGGAGAAGAAAATTTGGAATCTCAGTCCACCCAGAAGACACTAGAAACAGAAGCCAAACCACGATGGTTTTGAAATCATGCCTCCAAAAGCCTCTGAAATTAAAGTTTATAGTTTGGCTGTCTTGTTCAGCTTGTTCAGTTAACTTGCTAGTTTACATTGGGTTGCTTCAGAAGCACAGTTTGAATGAATCTACTATTAAAAATAACAATAATCAAAGGTCTAATTGACACAAAATACAGGTAGGCTTTGGCTAATAACCACTCATTTAATGACCGTTCAAAGTTACAGTAGCACTGAAAAAAATAGTTATGACCAGTTACTGTACTCATGACTGTTACGGCATTAGATTAGAATAGAATAACAGAGTTGGAAGGTATCTTGGAGGTCTTGTAGTCCAACCCCCTACTTAGGCAGGAAAACTTATACTACTTCAGACAAATGGTTAGCCAACATCATCTTTAAACATCTTCCAGTGTTGGAGCATTCACAAATTCTGGAGGCAAGTTGTTCCACTGATTAATAGTTCTATTAGGAAATTTCTCCTTACTTCTAAATTGCTTCTCTCCTTGATTAGTTTCCACCCTTTGCTTCTTGTTCTACCCTCAGGTGCTTTGGAGAATAGTTTGGATCCCTCTTCTTTGTGGCAGCCCCGGAGATATTGGAACACTGCTATCATGTCACCCCTAGTCCTTCTTTTCATTAAACTAAACATACCCAGTTCCTGCACATGTTTTAGCCTCCAGTCCCCTAATCATTTTTGTTGCTCTTCTCTGTACTCTTCCTAGACTCTCAATATCTTTTTTATATTGTGACAACCAAAACTGAATGCAGTATTCCAGGTATGACCTTACCAAGGCATTAAAAATTGGTATCAATACTTCACATGATCTTGATTCTACACAGAGGTGGGATTCACCAGGTTCTGACCAGTTCTGGAGAACCAATAACAGAAATCTTGAGTAGTTCGGAGAACCAGTAAATGCCACCTCTGGCTGGCCTCACCTCCATCTATTCTCTGCCTCCTGAGTCCCAGCTGATTGGGAGGAAACAGGGATTTTGCAGTAACCTTAAGCAACAGACAAACCTATTGATTTCTCCACGTATCTTCCTAGTGGAACGCCATTTGGATACGAGCCAGCAGTGTGTAGGAGCTGCCCAAAAAACCCAAACAAGGCTGCATTAACAGTGGGATAAAATCAATATCACACAAAGTGTTAATACCACTTTATAATGCCTTGGTAAGGCCACACTTGGAATACTGCATTCAGTTTTGGTTGTCACAATGTAAAAAAGATGTTGAGATGCTAGAAATAGTACAGAAAAGAGCAACAAAGATGATTAGGGGACTGGAGGCTAAAACATGAAGAACTGTTGCAGGAACTGGGTATGTTTAGTTTAATTTTAAAAAGGACCAGGGGAGACATGATAGCAGTGATCCAATATCTCAGGGGTTGCCACAAAGAAGAGGGAGTCAACCTATTCTCCAAAGCTCCTGAGGGTAGAACAAGAAGCAATGGGTGGAAACTAAATAAATAAGGAGAGAAGTAACTTAGAACTAAGGAAAAAATTCCTGACAGGTAGAACAATTAATCAGTGGAACAAGTTGCCTCCAGAAGTTGTGAATGCCCCAACACTGGAAGCTTTTAAGCAGGTGTTGGATAACTATTTGCAGGGGTTTGGGCTAGAAGACTTCCAATGTCCCAACTGTTGTTGTTGCTGTTGCTGTTATCGTTATTATCATTATCATTATCATTATCATTATTTCATAATGATGCTCTGTCATATCATCTAGATAATGAACTCCAAACTACTGTTCTTCGATTGTGGTAGACCACTATAGCTTATAGCTGATTTTTCTCTACGAAGGCGCAAGAAATATTGCTAAAATATATATAACATCTCTGGCTAGCTCTAAATAAATTGTCCGAGGTATTACTGTGACTGTTACCTTGACAAGATGATTCTTACACATTTACCTGCAACTGGTCTGGTACATTTCTAATCCATGCTTTCCTGGATGTTTGATAACTGAATTGCAGCAAGAGACTTCTTCCCAATCACAGGATTCATAAACCAGAGATCATGATCGTTGACTCACTTCCTGATTTGTCAAAATCTGTGTAACTGAATTGTCCTTCCTGTCTGCTACTTGAACAGTTCCATAAATGTGGTCATAACACTTTTCCTTGCTCATGTGCTTGTATCCTTGATTACAGCTCATAAGAATTTCAAATTATATGTTTGAAATGCATGACCTTATTCATCACTGGAAGTTACAGCTCTAAATTAAATGTTGCTTTTCAGCACCCAACATAATATCTATGTGAACATGATTTAGAATTCTATTGGCCAAGTGTGATTGGACAGTTGTTTCCTATTTAAAGCAGTTGTTTCCTATTTTTGTCTTCATGTAAACCACTATAAAAGGCAACTAAAATTTTAAGAGCTAAGGCAGGGTTATAACAGTTTATAGAAACATAGGAAGCTACTATTTATTGAGCCAATACTGCCAAGCAGACTTTTTTCCAGAGTTGTGTGAAGATGCCAGAGATCTTTAGAGCTTTTGTCATCCTGCTATTCACTTAATTAATCAAAATTCACATCCTACATTTCAATCTATCTGCCAAAATGGGAAATAGATAATAATTTGGGGGGACCCAAAACTAGTTTGGAAGAAGTGCTCTAGACCTGTTTTATTTAGATTTCTGTGCAAGCTTGGAAAAAAAGATGGACTTTCTTTAAAAAGTCATCACTGATGCTAATATGACTCTTAAAGCAAGAGTATCTTGTTTTCAAATTCACAGGGAAGATTGAAAATGTTGGGCCACTCTAATGAAAAATGGACAGATATTGTGTAAAGTCCCAAGAACCTCTGAATCATTCTTTTAAAAATGTACAGTCCTACTAGCAACAGTGAGTCCTTTTAAACTTACTATTACACAAGAGTTAAAAACAATCTGCATAATGTGGTAGCAGGACAGACAACTACCAACATCCATAATAATATCATAATAGATTTATTTGAATGTCAGACTGACCAATACAAATTTCCCAGATTTGTCAGCTGGCAAGCCTAAACTTTCACTAAAAAGAAAAAAAAACAAGCTTAATTACTATGTTATTCCTACTTCCATCCTTATATTTGAAATACATCAAGACATTTGTTATTGCTAGTTTTATAAATATATAAATATCATTTATAATCAGAAAGGTGAACAGCTTGTAGATGACCGGAAATTGTCTACATGTGGAGAATAAAGGGATTCTAAGTCATTCTTTGTAATGAAATTATGTAATGAAATTATTTGACATCTCTATGAGTTCTACTGTACAGATAGCAATCTGTCTACCTAACTGACAGACTTCAGAAAGAAAAAAAATCTGTCAAATGTTTAAGGGGGAGTGTTGTAAGAATAAGATTCTAAGAGAGTTGTTTAAAATGCTTATCTTTGTGATTTCATAACATATGAATAACGGTTGCAGGAACTGGGTATGTCTAGTTTAATGTAAGAAGGACCATGGAAGACATGATATCTCAGGGGTTGCCACAAAGAAGGAGTCAACCTATTCTCCAAAGCACCTGAGGGTAGAACAAGAAGCAATGAGTGGAAACTAAACAAGGAGAAAAGTAACTTAGAACTAAGGCGAAATTTCCTGACAGTCGGAATACTTGATCAGTGGAACAACTTACCTCCAGAAGCTGTGAATGCCCCAACACTTGAAGTTTTTAAGCAGATATTGGATAACCATCTGTCTGAAGTAGTGTAGGATTTCCTGCCTAAGCAGGGGGTTGGACTAGAAGACCTCCAAGTTCCCTTCCAACTCTGTTTTTATTATTATTATTATTATTATTATTATTATTATTATTATTATTATTATTAAAATAAAAAGTCAATAGCTTTTAAAATCAATTTTGTAAAGAAGACAGGAGCCCAGATTGTGTTTGTTCAATTTGCCCTTCTAAAATCTAAGTAGAAGTTTTTGTATTAATTGGCCATTAGTTGTGCTCAGATCTTATGCTCTATAAGCAGGATGATTTTCACATTTGAGAGACAGGTTGGTCTAATGGTAGGTCACCAGACTAGAAAGCGGGAAATATGAGTTCAAATCCTGCCTTAGCCATGAAAATCGGAAGACTCTCTCAGCCCAGCCCACTTCGTAGGGTTGTTGTTGGGGGGGGGGGAGTATATTGGTTAGGTTCACCACCTTGAGTTATTTGTAAAAACAATAAAGGTGTGAAATAAATAAACAAATAAATAAACAAACAAACAAACAAACAAATAAATAAATAAATGTTTCCTTATTACCCTAAGCCGAATCCTTAGTGAGCCTGTGAACAACCATTATATTACCTCTCATTTATCAAAATTTATTCTGAGTTTCTGGAGCCTGATTAGCTCTTGATGGTTCCATCCAATGCAGTGTCTATTTTTCTTTCTTAATTTACCAACACAAAACCCACTTTCCTCAGCCTTCTGCCCTTCCAACTCTGTGTCTGTCCCTAATTCATTAATTCTAAATATCCGCCCATGTCTTCTTCTATCCTGTCAAACCCAAACTTGGATCTTTTTGAATTAATTCTTTGACTATTCAAATGTGAGTTTCTTTCTCCTCCATTCCCTCAATTCCACTGTTCAATTTGTTTTTAGGGCTAGTAAAACTGCTCTTATCTTATCTTTAGGTTTTTCTTATCCTGCTTTTATTATTTAACCAAATGTTTTAACTTTTTTCTGACTTGCACCAACTTTAGTGCAACTGACTATACATGGGGAAAATGAACGTTAGAAAACCTATGTAAAGCTTATTGAATTATAGTTATTTATGCATATAGTAGAATTTTTTTAAAAAAAACCATTGAGAAATTAGATGAAGCCAAATCATTCCCACCTAACATGTAGATTGATAAAAATACTTTTCCCATCGATACATACAACCATAATCAGTTCTTCAAATATGTGTTTTTGTGAACAAATTCACAGAAAAATGCATTTTAATAATCCTATCTGCAGAAGGTGAGTTTGAAAGAGGAAACAATGATAAAATTATGTTGTTGATGCAGATTTAACTTGAACTATTGCCCTCTGTTTCACAAGAATCTGTCAGGCATGGAGACCTTTAAAATATAAAATGTATGTTTTATTTTTGCATTTTTACCTTTGCCATTGTACACAAAAGAAGTTCCATCCCTTTTTTGATTGTGTAAGTTATAGAGTACAAACACCAATTCTATAAAAGTTTACAGAGACTCTATTGGGAAATACTGAGTAATTAAAATGGAAAGCTACCCAGCACCAAAGTTGTATAATAATCATACACAGGAAAATCGTCCCAATGTAAAGTAATTATTTCCCTACTGGAAGGGGAAGGAAGGGCGGAGGGAAAGAGAGAGAGAGAGAGAGAGAAAGAGGGAAGGAAAGAAGGAAGGAAAGAAAGAAAGGAAGGAAGAAAGAAAGAAAGAAAGAAAGAAAGAAAGAAAGAAAGAAAGAAAGAAAGAAAGAAAGAAAGAAAGAAAGAAAGAAAGAAAGAAAGATACTCAGTGGGAAAACTGGCAGGTAATGAGATAACATTCCTGCCTCCACTGTTTTTTTTGCCTGCCCTTGGTCATTCTGTTTCTCTCTTTAGAAGAAAATACCTCTTAAACAATGACTCAACATGACATGTTGCCTAGTAAATATATAAATATAACACTTCTCTCTCTAAGGAAGGATCCAGATATACAATGCATGCCTGAAAACATGAAGGAAGCTGATTTCAAATTCAGAAAATAGGAAGGAAAAGATTTAAAGAACAAACCCTCAAAAATATTCCATATACTGTACGTTCAGACAGTGCTGGATCCAGGGAGTATTATTCTGAGTCATGTAAACCTGATATAAAACCAGCTCTAAGCTACTTGGATGTCTGATTCAAGAATTTATTACACACATCAACTTTCAATGGAATATTCTAGCTTTCTGTTCTGAGTCCTGTTTCACAGAATTGTGTGTGGTCAATGATTATAGAGAAACAAATGTTTTCTCTTGGTTCTCGAAATATATAACAGGAACCACATAGCATTTCCATATGAACCTGACATATTTAACTGAGCCTGGGCAACATGGGTGGGAAATACCATGTGTAAATAAATCAGGGTTTTCTTTTTTAAAAAAAATGTTAATGCATTTTCTCCCATCTGGAATCATTCTTAAATGTATATAATTACACTATACAATTATACTATTAAATTTGTACAATGCTCCTAAAAATGCCAGAGAACTATTCATTTATATATAATTCATCTGTCAATTATATTCACACATCTTTGCTTCTGAAATTGCATTCCCACAATGTGTGCAATATTTATAATCTTGCTCCTGAGACATGTTTTCTAAAATATTTCTGGCTTCTTTTGAACAGATTTCTGGCTACTTTAAAAACTCCTGAAGATATTTAAATGGAATTGGCAAAAAGCCTGTAGTATTGACAATGGTGAAAATCCATTTAGGATTGTTTTAAAATCTATTGTAAAAATAATTGCTCAAAACAGCTGTGCTGAATTTTTTAATTTGGAATAAATCCAAACCATCTCCCACATTATTTTGTTTCCATGAAAAAAATACTCTAGAGTGCAATATAATGAAATTTCACTCAAAAATTTGATCAAAAATAGGTTTCATTCCTAACAAAAAGCATTGTTTAGTTTCAAATCTCTCTAGAAACATGTTTAACTTTGAAACTCTTCTTTCAAAATTCTGGAACTTCTCAGAAGCATCACTATTTCATATGAAAGCAAATGCCAAAATCAAAAATAGCGCCGGCGGACTTACCCGCTGGCGCCTTTTGCAGGCAGGGGCCGGGAAGACGCTGGACGCACGGCGTAGCCGACATGTTTTTCGGCCGAAGTCTCACGAGAGTGCGCGAGACTTCTGCCGAATAGGAATTTTTTGTGGCATGGCCTGTTAGCCAAGCCGTTTTTTCGCCTATTCCACACTGTGGAGAAGGATAAGTGGTTAAGGGGTGCTTGCTATTTAGTCTAATTGGCTTACCTTTGGTCATTTGGGTAGGCAGGTTAGGGGCGGAAAATTGGGTGGTGGTTTAGCAACTGCGTGTTCTCTATTGGGCATCTTTGGGGATGATTGACAGGTTCTCTCCAAGCTTGTGGTGGAAGCGACCTGAGCAGTTGGGGGGAACCTGTCTTTGGGTCCCGCACCTTTAAGTCCCCTGTTAGGGGTTAGCCGGTGGGACCTCCCACATGCAAGTGCATGGCAGGGTTTCAGGTGAGGGAGGGGTCCCTCACCTGGACTAGCATGGAGCTATGCCCATAAGTTGCCCAGGAAGTTTATCTGACGTCATTTCCGCCCCGGAAGCAATTGTTTGACCCTGCAGGTCCATTTGTTTGGGTCATAGTTAGTTATGTTAATTTATGCTAATTTAATTAAATAAATTATGCAAATTTATTTTAATAAAAATGACCCAGTTTTAAATCCAGCTCTTGTGTCCGTGTCGTTACTCCGTCTCTCCTGCAAATGGATTACAACCTTGTAAAAAATGTCCTTGAAGATACAACCCTCCTCTTCCTCCCTCTCCTCCTCCTCCTCATGATCATCCTCTTCAGCTCTAGTTCCATCATCAGAATGCCTCCAAAATCCAAACTAAACATATATAAGCTGTTCTGTCTGGGTCACTCCGGAAGCCAATACCAACCCAAAAATAGAAGCCAGACACACCGGTAAAAGGCAAAGGCAGTTTATAAAATTCAAGAAAAACACAGGTAACAGAAAATGTCCTTAGAAACATGAAAATGCTGTATCTTCAGAGATATCCACAAAGGCAAAAGTCCATGCAGCAATACAGGATTCTTGCTGCCAAGACGAGGCTGTAGATAGCAGACCTACACCTCCCACGGGTCTTCCAAACTGCTGGGCCACAAGCCAGGAACAGAGACGCTGAGAACAAAGCAGGACACCGTAACTCCAATTGATAACACTCCACATGGCTTCAAGGGCTTGCCTGCCTTTTAAACCCTGCTAATGAGGACCACATCCAAGCCCAGCTGTTCCTAATTCAGTGCTGATAATACTTCTTTAATTGCTCCTTTCTCTGATCTGAACATGTCTCATGTCTCTGTCGCATGTCAATGACGGCTTGTGCTTCATCACCTAATGACTCCAAGCTACTGGCTGGGGAGAGGCCCCCCCCCCCCGGGGCTCTCATGCTGTTCTCCTTCATCCCATTCCTGACTTTCCTCTTCCCCGTCCGACTGTTCAGCCCCCTCCTCTTCGCTGTCATCCTCCTCTGGGCATGGAGCCAGCAGAGACACAGCCGGTCCCTGAGCAGCCTCAGGCTGAACCACAACAATAAGCCAAGTTACATTTTTTGCCTAAAATGTCATTTTTTATTTCTTCAGTTATGTTATCAGGACATTTTACATAGGCTAAAACATATTAAATGCATTATAACAATACTCTGATGCTAGAGAGAGTAGCAAAAGAATAAAATTGAGCAGAAGAAAGTTGCATAAACAATACTAATTTAACACCAAAACATCACTATGCGAGAGTAAGTCAGCAACCCTTCCATTGGATAAAATCTTTGCTCTTGGAATTCACAAATAAGAAGGGCATTGAAAGGAAAATCAATCAACATTTTCACAGAATAGAGCTGTTGATTAATGGGAACATTTAGATCAGTGGTCCCCAACCTTTTTTTGGCCATACCCCACCCAAGCATCTCTAAAATCCTAATGCCCTCCCCCATGACATATAATTCTTACTATTCAAAAAGTGAACTCTACACAAGCAGAGGAAGCCTAAAAGACCATTAACTTGGTTTAAACAAGGCTCCAATTACTCCCATTAAAAATCAAATTGCCCCCTTGCGAGGCATGGGCCCCATGTTGGGAACCAGAGATTTAGATAATTTGCAGGAATCCAAATTATAGCATCTCTGGCTAAGATTGTTCAATCTTTGCTTGTACATATTCAGTGAAAGGAAATTAAAAAAAAATTATCAGTAATTGGTTCTTCTTTCAATTAGTTGTTCTTACTCTGAATGAGATTTTCCTAACGTTTAATCAGATCTACCTTTTACAAACTGAAAGGACATTATTTAGTTTCTTAATCTTGCAAGTATTCTAAAAGAACTTCCTTTCTAGCTTTTAAATGTAACCTACAAGAATCAAAATGCAGCAAGCAAATGTAATTAATAGGCTGAGATAATTTTCACCATGCAACTCTTGCCTCTCTAGGAAAGACCATATCAGACAAATACAAAAACGATACACACACACACACACACACACACACACACTAAATGGAATAACTCCCTGGATTAATATGAGATTGAATCTGTTCTTCCTGTGATCTGTTCAAAGGTAAGAAAATCAAATGCTGCATTAATTTCCTAATGTTCAGTGTTCTGGACTGGCTGATTGGAATATGTAAAATCTTAAATAGAAAGGAAAGGAACAGAACAGAACGGAACAGAATTTTATTGGCCAAGTGTGACTGGACACACAAGGAATTTGTCTTGCTCTCAGTGTACATAAATCAAAAGATAAGTTCTTCAAGAATCATAAGGTACAACATTTAATGATAATCTGGGTACAAATAAGTAATCCAATCATATTAGGATATATATAATCAAACTCTGAGGCACTGTTTTTCCTCAAAGAACATATTTAGATACACTATCTTGGCGTTACTGGTGAAAAGCCAGTACTAAGGTTCCCGGGCTTTTCACTCCAATATAAGTTTCATTTTTTCATATTTCCAAAATGACTGTCACATTGTCCAATCACGATGTGAGCTGATTGCTCAGCGACATTTCTCCTCATCATCATCCAGTCAGCCAGACGTTGGAATGTGGTTGATTCATCAGCTAGGAATAATATTTTGACTGAAGACTCCATCTCGCAGTGTCAAACTGAATTCATGCCAGAATGCCCAAGGATACAAACAACCCCACATCCAATCAAATTCAGACTTTACAGTATCACAATGGCAGACACAAATTAAATACATACATATAATTATACACATACAGGTATAATATATACTATATGTAAACATAAAATTGCTTTGAGTATTTTAACAATAATTAGACTACTAAAAACTGAAGTACAGCTAAAAGGAAAAAAGAGAAATAAAAAGAGCTAAAAGTGCAGAAAGAGTAGACTTAGAACAGCTGTCAAACTCACGGACTGCAGGCCAAATGTATCACATGTTGGCCACTCCTGTGCCCGGTTTAGCTTTGAGTCTTTGGAGAGGGGCTGTTAGGGTCTGGATGAGTGTCAACAGACTCAAACTCAACCCTGATAAGATGGAGTGGCTGTGGGTTCTGCCTCCCAGGGACAATTCCATCTGTCTGTCCATAACCCTGGGGTGACCCTCAGAGAGGGTCCGCAACTTGGGCGTCCTCCTCGACCCACAGCTCACATTAGAGAACCATCTTTCAGCTGTGGCGAGGGGGGCGTTTGCCCAGGTCCGCCTGGTGCACCAGTTGCGGCCCTATCTGGACCAGGACTCACTGCTCACAGTCACTCATGCCCTCATCACATTGAGGTTTGACTACTGTAATGCTCTCTACATGGGGCTACCTTTGAAGAGTGTTTGGAAACTTCAGATCGTGCAGAATGCAACTGCAAGAGCAATCATGGGCTTCCCTAGGTATGCCCATGTTACACCAACATTCCGCAGTCTGCATTGGTTGCCGATCATTTTCCGGTCACAATTCAAAGTGTTGGTTATGACCTATAAAGCCCTTCATGGCATCGGACCAGAATATCTCCGGGATCGCCTTCTGCCGCCGGAATCCCAGCGACCGGTTAGTTCCCACAGAGTTGGCCTTCTCCGGGTCCTGTCAACTAAACAATGTCGTTTGTCGGTACCCAGGGGAAGAGCCTTCTCTGTGGTGGCCCCGACCCTCTGGAACCAACTCCCCCCAGAGATTAGAACTGCCCCCATTCTCCTTGCCTTTCGTAAACTTCTTAAAACCCACCTCTGCCGTCAGGCATGGGGGAATTGAGACATCTGCCCTGGGCCTATACAGTTTATGCATGGTATGGTTGTGTGTATGTTTGCTTTTAATAATGGGGTTTTTAGTGTTTTTTAAATTATTAGATTTGTTGTACATTGTTTTATTGTTGCTGTGAGCCGCCCTGAGTCTACAGAGAGGGGCGGCATACAAATCTAATAAATAAATAAATAGAAAAAAGAAAAATATAAAAATATATATAAAGAAGTGGCTTCCGATCTTCACAAAAGTTATAGGTACAATTGTATTTTACCTCTCATTCTAAAGTTATATCATGACTCACTTCTTTCTATAATCTATCCTAATTACCAAAACCATAAATTATATTTTATTTGTTTGTTTGTTTGTTTGTTTGTTATTCTTTTCCCCCAAATAAAATCCCAAAAGTGGTTTCTAGTCACTAATAGATGGAAATTAAGTTCTTCTGAGATATGCACTAGTTATTCACTGGCAGATGTCAATGCTGTTTTGAGAGATTTGAGCATCTTGTGTGTGATGGATTGTTGTTTGGAAGGTGACACGCAATAAGGGACCTGCTGTGACCTCTTGGAAATACTTTAGCATTAAAACCTTTAAATGCAATTCCACTTCAATTATCTGTTGAGTGCAAATTCCAAGTGTCAGAATTCAGGAAATTCAGTGCCAGTATAACCATGTACAGTACTTTTGAAGCCTTATATGAATCATCTGAAGACAGTCAGGCAGGTTATTCCAGGAAAGCTTTTTCTGATGATTTGTTTCAAGAAAATTCAACTGCGAAGCTATTGAGAGAGAGAGAAAAGATGGAGGAAGCAGGAAGCCCTAACTTCCTTTTCTGTAGGCTATTTTGTTGTAAAAATTCTTCAGTGTCATTTTATTTCAGGTAAAAAACACATTTCCTTAAAAAATGAACATGCACTTTTCCTGGACACATGAGGAACAATACCCTGCACTATAGCTGACATATTTCCACTTCCTCCTAAGATGACCAATGAAGGGGAAATACAGTGTTGCCTCGATTTTCACGGGTCCGAACTTTGCGAAAAGTCTATACCATGGTTTTTCAAAAAATATCATTAAGAAAATACTCTGCGGTTTTTTTGCACACCAAGGGTTTTCTGGGGCTGCCCGATGTACCATACTGTGTGTTTTAACTCTCCTCCTCCCCCTCTCCACCTCAGCCATCTTGCTTCTTTAAATAAAAGCTTGGTTTCTGCCCAAGCCTTCTGATCCCACCCCTTTAAATCTCAGAGCGTTGGTACACTCCAATTGAAGCCGAGCCTTTACTGACTCCCGCCACCACTGCAGCGAGTGCAGCAAAGCCCCCTGCTTGCCACCCCGTTGCCCCTGTGGGTTCTGGTGGTAAGTATAACCAGAAATGGAGGAAGGACAGGGAGGAAGGAAGGAAAGAAAGGGAGCATCTCTACTTTGCAGAAATTTGACTTTTGCGGGTGTTCTTGGAATATATCCCATGCGAAAGTCAAGGGAACACTGTATATAAAAGAATTTGGTGACTTTAGAAGAAAGGATGAAGTCAACTTAGCCTGTTGCTAGAGTTATTGAAAAAGTAAGTATTTGTACTATTATTGGATGGGTTAAAGCCATTTCAAACATGGCTTGAAAAATCTGCCTTGTTTTGATGAATACTGTAATTCAATTTGTAGTTGTTCACTTTAATTCTACTGTCATGGACAGATCTCTGAGTGGTCAGCTTTAAATTGACATTGGCTACTAATCTCTGCAGGGATAGAGAACTCACCATAATATATTGACAAAGTTCTGGGTGGATCTGAGTGGTTTTTCTACAAGGGCTTAGGAAATCACCCACCTTGTTTGTCACTGTTATTGTTGAAGGTTTGGTCAAGGGATGGAAGACAGGGCTGGCCTAAGTCAATGATGGTGGACCTTTTTGGCATGACCACCAGAAACCCAAAGACCACATGGTCAGTGCGCATGCATGCACCAGAAACCTGAAGACCAGGTGGCCAGTGCATATGTGTGTACCAAGAACTAAATACCAGGTGATCAGTGGGTATACATGCACCAGAAAACCAAAAATCAGGTAGCCAATGCGTTTGCATGTGCCAGAAATCCAAAAACCAGGTGGCCAGTGAGCATGCGTGTGCCAAAAACCCAAGACCAGGTTTCAGTGCCCACATGCGTGCTAGCCACCTAGTCTTTGGGTTTCTAGCACCCCAGCATGCACAAAGACCAGCTGGTCGGCACTTTGGTTTCCCATAGTGGTGAGCACAGTGAAACAGAATGCAAAGTACATTTAAGAAGAATCAGACAAAAACCAAGTGTAATATTCTATTCTGTGTCAATCCATTCAAAGAAGACAGGTGAGATGTGTTTGCGCAAAGCAGGCATCTCTCCCACAAAATGTTGGGGGAGAGATGTTACTTGGGAATAATTATGAGCAATTTTCATAGATTGATTGGATTTGATCCAAATGTGACTTTAACATTGAACCAGGCTCTTATCCTTACATAGGGGTCCTTATATCTAATAAAATGTTGGACATTAATAAATTTGCAAAGAATGTTGTTTCTATTGTTGTATATTGCTCAGAGTCATCTTGTGGTAACATGAGAAAAAAAAGAAAAGAAAAAAAGATAGATGATAGATAGATAGATATTTTAATTTAATTTATTAGATTAATTTATTAGAAAGTTCAAAGGCAACATGAGAAAATATTATTTTACTGAAAGAGTAGTAGATCCTTGGAACAAACTTCCAGCAGACGTGGTAGATAAATCCACAGTAACTGAATTTAAACATGCCTGGGATAAACATATATCCATTGTAAGATAAAGTACAGGAAATAGTATAAGGGTATACTAGATGGACCATGAGGTCTTTTTCTGCCATCAGTCTTCTATGTTTCTATTTGTATGCCGCCCCTCTCCGCGGGGTAAGGCCTTCTCTGTTGCTGCCCCGGCTCTATGGAATCAACTCCCCCCCAATGTCCGTACAGCTCCCACCCTACTGGCCTTCCACAAGGCCACTAAGACCAGGCTTTGCCGGAAGGCCTGGGGGGCCATGAATTAACAACTATCATGGCCAAATCGTATTAATGTTTAGTATGCATGTTTGTTGTGATTGGTTAATTTATGGGGGTTTTCAATTAGGACGGACGGACAGACAGAAAGACAGAAAGACAGACAGACATAGATCTTGTCCTGCCAGGCTGGTTTAATCAGTTAACTTGCCACTGGTCACATGATTAAAAGTTCACTGCCTCCTTGACTGTAAGATGCTTAAAATGGTCATTATATAACTTTTATATATTATATAACTTTTCTAGAAATAGCCTTCCTTCACTTAAAAAGTTTTCTATAATAAAAGACTGGTCTCAAATATTCCATTCTTTGACAACAGATTCAAAAAAAGCAGTGATCTTGTAGATCTCAATCATGTTGTTTTCTGACGATACCTTCTTCAGCTCCCTGGATATGGAAGATACTCTCCAAAAGACTTGTGGTCTGGCTCCCACTCTCCAGGACTGAGGAAAACGGTCAAAATGTATATTTTTCACAGAACTTTTAATTGATCTTAACGTTATCAATGCTAATGCCATATTTTGTAATTTGTACTTTGGTTTCAGGCATACACTGCCTTGAATCTTACATAAGCAGAAAAGCAGAGTATATATTTTAATGACAAACTAACCAAAAAGAGAGAGAGAAATGCTAGTATTTTTCTAGAAAATGGTTAAATATACTTATTTATTCAGGACAAATATATAATTTCTCAAACCAAATAAATGCTGCAATGCTGGACAAAAAAATTACATGCAGATTTACTATAGAGTGGGGAAAGATAAACTCCTTGAGCTTTCACAGATACTTTTACGAAGCATTATAGTTCCCCTTGTGAATGGATATGTTTTGCCACTATTGCAAAAGCAGGAAGAAGCAGGAAGGTGAGCCATATTTCACACACAAGTCAACCAACACCTGCCTCTATTAGTCTCCCAGCCCTCCAGAATTTTTGATTTACTTATTTATGCAAATCTCATGATCCTGGAAAGTCCCCCTCTGTGTCTTTCTCTTTTGGTGAGGATGGAAAAAACGGTCTATCAACACAGCACAGTCCTTAGCTTCTCTGTTTTGCCTGATCTCTCTTAAATAAAAGCCAGGATTAATTTTTCCTGAGCTTCCTCAGCATTTGAGATTATTTCTGTAAAGGAGATGTGTTATGGAGAGAACAAATTACACATACACCTCTGATAAATGTCACTTATATTGATCCAATGTAACATCTCTGCACTGCGGTAATTACTTTTGTTAAAAATGATTTAACCATTCAGAACTTCCTTATTCTGCCAAATTCAAGCCACGTGCCCAGAATGTTGCTCTTCTGCTTTTGAATATACTTTAATGGACCACTTTTTAAATAAGGTGAATAAACACTGATGAGTGAAAAGTGCACTATAGACTTTTTATTTGTTTTGTTTTGCCACGTACATATTGGTGGTATACAAAGATATAATAATATTTATATACATGATAATAGTAAAAAAGAAACATTAGGACAGGGGACGGAAGGCACTCTGCTGCACTTATACACATCCCTTACTGACCTCTTAGGAATCGGGAGAGGTCAACAGTGGAGAGTCTAAGGGTAAAGTTTTGGGGGGTTAGGTGATGATACTACTACAGAGTCTGGTAGTGAGTTCCATGCATCTCTGACAGAGATGGGCCCAGTCTACTTACAGGAAATAAATAAATAAAGGAGTCAGAAATAGGAAGAAAATACCACTGATGGCGAACATTTTTTTCCTCAGGTGCCAAAAGAGTGTGGGTGGGTGCTATCGCGCATGCGTGAGTGCCCACACCCATAATTCAATCCCTGAGGAGAGTGAAAAGAGGCCCTCCGGAGGCCAGAAATGGCCTGTTTCCCAACTTCTGGTGAGATTATTATTATTATTATTATTATTATTATTATTATTATTATTATTATTATTATTATTATTAAGATTTGTATGCCGCCCCTCTCCATAGACTCGGGGCGGCTCACAACAGTGATAAAAACAATATATAATGACAAATCTAATAGTTAGAATCTAAAATAACAATAGTACATTTTAAAAAGTCTAAAAAGCAAGGAACCCCAATATATAAAAACATACATACAATCATATCATACGCAAAAACTACATAGGCAGGGGGAGATGTCTCAGTTCCCCCACGTTTGACAATACAGGTGGGTTTTAAGGAGTTTACGAAAGGCAAGGAAGGTTGGGGCAGTTCTAATCTCTGGAGGGAGCTGATTCCAGAGGGTTGGGGCCACCACAGAGAAGGTTCTTCCCCTGGGTCCCGCCAGACAACATTGTTTAGTCGACGGGACCCAGAGAAGACCACTCTGTGGGACCTAACCGGTCGCTGGGATTCGTGTGGCAGAAGGCGGTCTCGGAGATACCCTGGTCCGGTGCCATGAAGGGCTTTATAGGTGATGACCAACACTTTGAATTGTGACCGGAAACTGATTGGCAACCAATGCAGACTGCGGAGTGTTGGTGTAACATGGGCATATTTGGGAAAGCTGATGATTGCTCTCGTAGCTGCATTCTGCACGATCTGAAGTTTCCGAACACTCTTCAAAGGTAGCCCCATGTAGAGAGCATTATAGTAGTCGAACCTCATGTTTTGCCCTCCCCAGGCGCCAAAGGCTTCCCTGTAGCCAGGGGAGGGTAAAAACACTCCCCATCCCCTGGAGGCTCTCTGGAAGCCAAAACCACTCTCTCTGAGCCTCTGTGTAAGCCAAAAATCAGCTGGCCAGCACACACATGCATGTTGGAGCTGAGCTAGCATGCCAGCAGATATGGCTCTACATGCCATATCTGGGGCACCCGTGCCATAAGTTCGCCATCACTGGTTTAGACCCATTGGTCTTTCTTCTCATCGTCCCCAGATTTCAGCAAGACTCTGCTTTCTGTTTCGTAGCCTGGAGTTGAACAGTTGTTGATAGTTGGCAGGAATGACATCTCTGCCCTGAGAACCTCTGGCTCTTGATTTTTCTCTCAGAATTATGTGTTCAGCTGTGACAGGGTAAAAAGGTTGTCTCCTTAATAGTTGCTGATTACAAGGTGTGGGTCCAGAGAGAGGTCGGTTGTTTCACTGATTGAGTAACTGCTTTTTTGCTGAAGAAGCACTGGAGGACGAATGTGGCAGCAAACTTACTGAGCAAGTGAAGAGGGAGAGCCAACCATTGCTGACACAAAGAAGTGGGGGGCAGGAAGATAATGTACATTCCCAGGCAATTTTCTTTTTTAAGTCAGCAATATGCACTCAGGTAACCCATGCAGAGATCAAATAAACACTTTCTATGGCAGGGTGTTAAGAAAGCAGAGTGAAGATCTATGTGCCGAATTCTACAGCTGTAACTTAAGTGCTTGCAGCAGATGGCTTGCTACAAGCTGGTGTATATTTACAGCAAGTGCCAACTTGTTATGGGGCTTGACAAAAGGGAGACAAAAAAAATCAGAGGATCGTAAAAGCAAGTAGTCAGACTTCAGCTGATGAGAGGGTCTAAAGATTTATAAAAGAAAAAAAACAAGGCTACAAAAAGGTGCTATTAGAGAAAACAACTCTCTCCGAAAAGGTTAGTAAAACAAATTATAGTGATTTATAAATGTGACAACCAGAAGCAAGAGATATGAACAAGGATACTTTGCACCAACAGAAATCAGAAATAGCTTTCAGGGGAAGTAAAAAAATAACCACCTAAAATTGTGGATCAAAGGACAGCAAGGTGATCTCCAAAGCATAGAAGAGCTGTGGTTGTGCCTTTCAAGATGACAGAGAAATTTTATGATAATTTATGGCTGTCTACTAAGAGAAATCAAAACAAATCTCTGCCAATTGGGCCCATCAACTTGTCAAATGTGTTGTCTACCAGGGACTGAAAAGAAAAAAATCTCCCACAATTTAGCAAATTCGTCAGAAGTCATCTCTTCTTTCCAAGCAATATGGCAACAAACAATGCTGAGATGAATGTTATTGCTATGGACTCTGAAAATTAAGAATAGAATAGAATAGAATAGAATAGAATTCTTTATTGGCCAAGGAATTTGTCTTGGTGCATATGCTCTCAATGTACATAAAATAAAAAAGATACATTTGTCAAGAATCATGTGGTACAACATTGAATGATTGTCATAGAGGGTCAAATAAGCAATGAAGCAACAATCAAGTCTTCAGCGAAGGGCGGCATACAAATCTAAAAAACTTAATCTTAAATCTTAATAAAAATATTAGAATACAAGCAACAAGTTACAGTCATACAGTCCTAAGTGGGAGGGGAAGAAGAAGAAGAAGAAGAAGAAGAAGAAGAAGAAGAAGAAGAAGAAGAAGAAGAGGAGGAGGAGGAGGAGGAGGAGGAGGAGGAGGAGGAGGAGGAGGAGGAGGAGGAGGAGGAGGAGGAGGAGGAAGAGGAAGAAGAAGAGGAAGAAGAAGAGGAAGAGGAAGAGGAAGAAGAAACTTAAGAGCCTAGAGGATCACGTGTCTTCTCATATATTTTTGCCCTACTGGAACAGGAAAAAATAACTAACTACACAAATGATGATGGGAAGAAAGATTTATTCTGAGTTTTTAATTGAATACTACCAGAACAAGGTGAATCGGATTTTATAAGGATGGTTAAAAAAAAAAAACCCCACATTTGGATAAACTAGTTTAAGAGGTTTTAAACTGAGTGGTGTGGGGGTAGCAGACAAAAATATTGAACTCAGAACTTCAGATAAAGAATTATGATTTATAAAAGGAAGTAGAAATGTTGCTGCATTGGGGATCATTGTTGAATGTATGAAGATTAACAAAATATGTTTGACTCATAGTACAGGACAGGAGTGGATTATGGATCCTTTTGCTGCCGGTTTGCTCAGGGTTGCATTGGGCACTTCGTGTGTGCATGCCACAGCAATAAAAAAATAGCTCCTGCAAAAGCACAGAAGCAAAATCCAAGGTGGCAGTGTCAAAAGACCAGCACTGACAGAACCAATTCTGGGACATCATTACCAGTTTACTAACAGTTCTAAAGAACCTGTTAGAACATGTGGAAACCCACCTCTGTTACAGGAGCTGAATAAGCAAATTGAATGATTTAATAAGTATATCAAAGATTTGGTGGGATTGATTGATATAAGGATGTCCAGATATGACCTTGGGAAATGGAGGGATGATCAGCTGGGAATGCTCCAGTTGCAAAACAGGTAGAGAAAGAAACTCAGAAAGTATCTTCCCTAATTTATCAGGCTGTAAAAAGAAATTGTTAGTACAGGGTACATGGTTGTTAGGGATTGCCATTGTAAACTGCATATTGTACACTTGTACCAAACTTGTACTTAAAGAGTTAATGTGCACTCAAAGAGTTAACTTGCACTTGAAGAGTTAATATTCAAGACTGTTTCGTCACTTCCTCATTGAAGCTATAAAAGCTCATTATTTTGTTTGGTCATTTCCTTTACTTTACTTTTGCCTGAGATGGGGGAGTTGTGTCCAAGCTTCGTGCTTGTATAAGCTTTGTGCTTTTATCTATATTGTATTTTAGCTTCATGCTAATCTTGTAATTGCTCAGTGCGTATTATTCTGTATTTGCTCCGTGCTTATTCTGGATTGTTTATATTTTGTTTATATGTAAATAATACTTATTTAACTAAGTCTGTGTCTTGGCTTTATCACACATCCACGCTCTGTTAAAATTCTCTGCTCAGTATTGTCGAAGGTTTCATAGCATAGCTAACCGAGACAAGCCAACAGAAATGATTGGAGATTTCTACTTCTAGACTTGCAAGATTGTGTTAATGTAGTCTTACAACAAGATAGAATTAGTTCACCTGTTCTGTTTCCTGCCTAGTCTATAAGGGAAGGCCGCCATCAATGACTGAAATAAGTACCGGTAGTAGACCATTTGTTAAAACAATCAGAAAGAATCTGGTAGCACCTTTCCTTACTTATTTCATCAGATGTATAGAATGGATTAACTGATAATAGAATTTCATACTTTGCAAACATCTCATGAATTGAAATCACACACCAAAGATCTGAGGCTATTTCAAAAGGTGTCAACAAGAGTTGTCAACATATTATACATGTAGTTCTTAATTGATAAGGTAATCTCTTTCACATGTAATTTACACGTGCATAACCAGTCTGTTCCCCCTTCTGTCCCACTCCCCACCTCATCGCAATTTAAATGTGGTATCAATCAAGCCATTCTGTGGATCTGATGGAGTGAGTTGAGTCCTATGAAAGCTTATGCTAATGTTATACTAAATGTTGAATGCACTATATTCACACACGCTCAGAAATTCAAGTACATGAACTTGATGATAACGTAGACAGCATCAAAACTAAAATGAGCAGGAGTACAAATATAAATTGTACATGACATTGCAAATTTCAGCAAGGCATACAATGGTAGGGATTGTATGGAGTCCATGACCTTTGACTTCTTTTTTTGAGGCAAACTTTGCCAAATATGTTCCTTCAGGGAAATTCCTGATTTATTCTGCTGACAACTTTCTCCTTCCAAGGATGAAGGAAACCACCAGAGAAGCAGCTATCTATCCTTGATTTGATATGGAACAATAGGGATAACTTAGCAGAGGAAGTAAAACTATCTTCGAAGGAAAGTGGTCGTGTATTGCTACAATTCTAAAGGGAAATGAGAAGAATGGACTTTTGAACTGCGGGAAAAAATAAAGTCAGAGCAATAGTTCTGAGGTTCCATAGCAGCTGCATCTAATGAAAAAGGAGCTCAAGATGGATGGAAGTTCTTAAAAAGGAGATATTGAAAGCACAATTGCAAACAATTCCAATACAGTATACAGTGGGGGGAGGAATAGAAGACAGCAGAAGAAACCAATTTTGTTGCACAAAAGCTTAGTGAAAATACAAAATGTTACATATATAAAGAGACTGGAAACACCAAGATTGTATATAGATAGTCTATATCATAATTGTAAAGTAAGTATCAGGAAAACTAAAGCCCAAAAGGTTGACAGATGATAAAAACAACAGCTGGTATACTAGCTACTTAATGAAGATGATGAAATGTTAATAGATAATAAAGAAGAACAGAGTTATTCAGCTCCAAATTTAGCTTGATCTTTTTTAGCAAGTAGTTAGAATTGATCTACCATTCAATTGTGCCTAAGAATTTAGAGGTAAGACTAAAGTTTGAAACTGATACAAATAAAGAATGGGCAAAAATACATATTTATTCTGAATTCCTTTAAATTTCTAAAGTGAGGGGGGAAATAGAACTTAGGTCTGGTACATTTATGACAGTCATAAATTCTGGGCTCCATTATGAGTAAGACATAAATCAAAAACTGTATTCAATTTGCAGATAGCACTGCATTGGGCAGAATAGCCAATAATTTTAAAAAGGAAAGTATTTATGCAGATTTTCGTCAAACTGTTTCAGAGAAGGCTGACATGGAAAATTACGGGAGCTACAATTTATTCTTTATGAAAATAGACTGGAGGAATAGGGAATCTTTAAGAGCCATGATGGCGTAGTAGTTAGAATGCAGTACTGCAGGCTAATTCCGCTGCCTGCCAGCTGCCTGCAGTTCGGCAGTTCAAATCCCACCAGGCTCAAGGTTGACTAAGCCATCCATCCTTCTGAGGTGGGTAAAATGAGGACTCAGATTGTTTGGCGCAATATACTGACTCTGTAAACCGCTTAGAGAAGGCTGTAAAGAAATGTGAAGTGGTATATAAGTCTAAGTGCTATTGCTATTTATTCTTATGAAGATGAGGAAATACCACTCTTCAAATATCTGGAAGAAGGTCAAATCAAAAACAGATCTTCTGCCATCTAAGCATGCAGGACATGGAATTTAAGAAATGGAAACATAGATTTTTCTTGATTGTTTAAAAAACCATTTCTAATTTTAAGAGCAGTTTGAAAATTAAAGCAATTACCCAGAAGAATAATGGCTGTGTTTAAGCAGACTCTAAGAAACAATCTGCTAGGGATACTATCTAAATGATTCCATACAATTTTATGGTTTATTTTATTCAAATAAAATATGTGTACAGGATACAGATTGCTGCTCCTAACCACACTGGAATGTGTGAAAATAAAAATGGAACTGACAATTTTTCTATTCTCTGGGGCACAGATGAATAGATACATAACTGAATATAGTAAGAAGGTGAACAATAAAAAATAGATTCTATTAAGAAAATTTTAAAAAAAACCTCAATATTTTTGGGAAGCAAAGCAATGGCTTTGATGAAGAATACTTGTATGGATTCAAGCAAGGATATTATCAACAGAATGTTATTAGCTGTTTAATGAAGTGTTCATTTTCTCACTAACGGGAAAGTGAAAGATTTATTGCTATTTCCTGTCAAAATCCACAAGCTCTTCATGAGGACAAAATAAAAATAGTGCAAAGAGGAAAGGAAATGGGCTTCCCTCATTCTCTAAGACAGCATTTTGCCATATGTAATTGATATCTAGCAGATGGACTAGGAAAAAAGTTCTTATGGATTTCCAATTGCAGTAGGTTTATTTTCAGGATCAGTTGATCATACATTTTATTTAATGAAGTTATGATTGTTATTCATTTTGCAAAACTCACTGTACCAATCATTGCCATTACTCTAATGCAGTGCTTCTCAATTATTTTCTGTCCACCCCAGGAAATAGTAAATATTTTGGGGGCCCTCTCCAATCTTGTATTGTATTAGATCATCAAAAGAGACCCTCAATTTTTGTCTCTTTTTTAATTTTCAAACCCAATATTTCTAATATCTAATATCTCAAGGAAAGCAGTCTTACATTCTTTTCTGATGGCTCAGGGAATTTTAAAGCAGATACTTGGTTATACTCGTTGTTACAAGAAATAGCTGGTTTTGGGCAATATATATTGCTCAAAAAATAAATAAAAGGAACACTCAAATAACACATCCTAGATCTGAATGAATGAAATATTCTCATTGAATATTTCATTTGCACAACTATTCCATTTGCACAACAGCACGTGAAATTGATTGTCAATCAGTGTTGCTTCCTAAGTGGACAGTTTGATTTCACAGAAGTTTGATTTACTTGAAGTTATATTCTGTTTTGTACTTGTTCCTTAATATTTTTTTTGAGCAGTGTCCATTGGATGCAGCTAATTCTATGCTGAAGTATAGAACAAGAAGTCCAACTGAGTACAGTCAAGCATGGTTCCACAAAAGTGTGCAAGAGAGGGGTGGAGCTGAACCAGATCATGAATTGTGTACAACAATATAATAATAATAATAATAATAATAATAATAATAATAATAATAACAACAACAACAACAACAACAATAACAATAACAATAACAACAACAACAATAATAATAATAATAATAATAATAATAATAATAATAATAATGAAATTTTAGTGTTAATATTTATCAATTTATTTGTTAAAAGCTGCAAGCAAACTATTGGTTGGGGAAGGCTGCTCTACCCACTTACCTGGGAGTAAGTCATACTGAACTCAGTGGATCTTTTGATATGGGGCCAGGCCAACTTAAGTTATGGCTACCACGATGCCCACCAAGAACAACAAGAACCCATACAGCTGCCTTGCCCCACCTGTCCACCTTTTCTTCCGGTCTTGGAGCAGTAAGTAACTGGGAAAACACTCCCTGTCTGGGGAAATGGGTCGAGAGGGACTACGCATGTTCCTTGGGGTCACCTGTGCCCCTCCCCGGCATCACTCCATGTCCCCCCTAGGGGGGCTTGCCCCACTCTTTGAGAAGGACTGCCCTTATGAGATAATTGAAATCAGCTTAATCGTTGTTGTTGTTGTTGTTGTTGTTGTTGTTAGTTGCTGTTGTCTTGTCCAATCCATTGCAACCCCATGGACAATCTTCCTCCAGGCCTTTCTGTCTTCTAGCATCCCCCGGAGTCCACTTAAACTCACACCTACTGCTTATATTTTCTTTTTTATTATTATTATTTTTATTTGTATTTATTTTTAAAATAAAACAGGCACACAACATATAACAATGTGCTCAGTGTTCAAAGTGCCCGCTAACAGACAACATTCATACCCCTCCACCAAAATGGGGGCATTTTAACTCAATATTTCTATTTACCTATTATAAAGTAATTCTGATTTATTCTTTATAGCTTGGTCTCAAATTCTACGGACCACATATCCTCTTACCGTGTCCCGTCGTCCCATCAGTTCCCACAGATTAGTTTCATTGGCCAAATTCATCCTCTTAGCCATAATCGCAAACTGAATATGATCCATCATGTACCGATATCAATTTTGTATTGTCCATTTTGTCGCGTCCTTCCAACCTAAGACTATTAGCGCCTGAGCACTTTCTATCACTGCTTCTTTTATTTCTCTAAATTCTCCCATTTCGTTCCTTTTGACTAATACTGCCATTTCCTTTGTAATTGTCCATCATATCTGCTTATATTTTATTTTATGTACACTGAGAACATATGCACCAAAGACAAATTCCTTGTGTATCCAATCACATTTGACCAATAAAGAATTCTATTCTATTCTATTCTATTCAGAATTCTATTCAGTGGCCCAATCCAGCCACCTAATTCTCTGCCGTCCCCTTCTTCTTTTGCCAGCTTAATTTTACTAAATAATTTCAGAACAACAACAACAGCAAACAACATTGCACATGAACATTGTGTTGGGATAGTAAAGTGATATCTCAAACTTTTGGAAGCAAATAAAAAGGAAAATAAGTTTCCAAACATTTGTGGGCAGATGGTGGCCATGTGAGAATTCCTATTGGTATGGTTAATCCAGCTAAGAGGAAACCATTACGGCTGTCAGAAAAAGGGATCAAAAATTAGTGGTTTAGTGTTTATAAGCTAAAAGAACAACCACAGCAAAAGGTCTGAAACACTGTTACAAAAAGAGATGCACAATCTGATTAAGCTGCAGTGGGTGGGAAAAGGGATGGATTAGATTTCTTAAATTAAACCTTAAGGGAAAACATCTAGGAATTCATTTTCCATCTCCTTCTGACACAGTTTTGGCCATGACTATATTCTTGCACGCTTTATACTGTAGTTGCTGGTGTGGTCAAAGACAGGATCTGCCCAGCTCTCATTGTACACTTTAGACTGCTGAAGACATATCCTTTTCTCTCTGGTCCCTGGGAGTTGTTTTTCACAACCATTTGGGTTAAATTGTAGGAGAAACTGAAATAGGTTTCTGTAGAATCATGGACCTTAACCAGTGATTCCCAAAGTGCTTGTGAAATTCATATTAATCAGTGTAATCCCCAGAAATTTAATCTTAATTTAATTTTGAAGACAATCCTTTACATCAAAGTTGCTTGGTCTTCTGTGGTCCTAATCCTAAACAATATTGTGGTTTTAAAAAAAAACAACAAATTATTTTAATTACATTTGCTTTAAAACCAGTTAAAGCACCAACATAAGAACATAAGAATCAGGCCAAAGCCCATCAGGTCCAGCATTTTGTGTCACACAGTGGTCCATGGGGATCTTGAGCAGAAAGAGAAGGCAAGACCCTCCCTTTCCCTTGACCCCCAACAAATGGTACCCAAGGGAATCCTGGCTGCCTCAACCAACATAGAGGCGGCACATGGATACCAAAAAGTTCTTCATTTTCAGTTACCTTATTAGCTTTTGTATTAGATCATCAAAAGAGACCCTCAATTTTTGTCTCTTTTAAAATTTTCAAACCCAATATTTCTAATATCTAATATCTCAAGGAAAGCACTCTTACATCATTTTCCGATGGCTCAGGGAATTTTAAAGCAGGTACTGTACTTGGTTATACTTGTTGTTACAAGAAATAGCTGGTTTTGGCAATATATACAGTACTGCTAAAAAAAAATAAAGGGAACACTCAGATAACACATCCTAGATATAACACATATCATTGAATATTCTCATTTGCACAACAGTGTGTGAAATTGATTGTCAATCAGTGTTGCTTTCTAAGTGGACAGTTTGATTTCACAGAAGTTTGATTTACTTGAAGTTATATTCTGTTTTTTAAGTGTTCCTTAAATTGTTTTTGAGCAGTGTACATTGGATGCAGCTAATTCTATGCTAAAGTATGGAACAAGAAGTCCAACTGAGTACAGTCAAGCATGGTTCCACAAAAGTGTGCAAGAGGGTGGTGGAGTTGAATAAGATCATGAATTGTGTACAACAATATGTGTAGTATGAGACTGGCTGAGCCCAGTATTGGGTTGCTACCGGTATGGATGAGGACAGTGCACTGATATCAAAAGGTGCTCTATGTGCAAAGCTTCCATTCCCCTGTGTGTATGCATGCACATCCCACATGCGCATGTGCAGGAAATCTCACAAGGGGATGCATGTGCGCATGAGATTTGGGTAATTTTTTGCTCCTGCGCATGAGTTGAAGCAAAAAAACCACAGAAATCTCATGCACGCGTCCCCTCATGATATTTTACTTCCTGCACATGTGAAGAAGCAAAAACACGCTGGGATACATGTGCACACCCAAAGGAAAATTGAAGCTGTGCACGTAGTACACCGGTAGCGGCGGGAATGGGAATCCGCTCCAGCTGAGCTTCCCTTTATGCACCCCCTCCAAACACAATACAATTCACAGTGAAAGAGAGAAAATCCCCATTTCCGTGGATCCTGCTAACAAACACCCAATTCTATCGCACCATGTGAACTCATTGCACATTGCGCTGGCCCCACAAGCCAAACATAGTACAGTGGTACCTCTACTTAAGAACTTAATTTGTTCTGTGACCAGGTTCTTAAATAGAACAGTTTGTAAGAAGAAGCAATTTTTCCCAATCTAAAAGCAAATAATGTGTGCGGTTGTGGAAACCATAGGGAGGGTAGAGGCCCTGTTTCCTCTCAGGAGATTCCTAGAGAGGCCCCATGGAGGCTTCTCCCCACCTTTTCCGGCCCTGTTTCCTCCCAGGAGATTCCTAGAGAGGCCCCACAGAGGCTTCTCCCTGCCTTTTCCGGTTACAGTTTCGGAGGCTCAGGTTTTGTAAGTGGAAAATGGTTCTCCAGAAGAAGCAAAAAAATCTTGAACACCCGGTTCTTATCTAGAAAAGTTCGTAAGTAGAGGCGTTCGTAGGTAGAGGTACCAGTGTGTTGTTGTAGTTATTTTCCATTCAGAAGTCTGACAGCCCATGGATAAAAACTGTTCTTCAGCCTGGTTGTACAGCTGCCTATGTTTCCAGAATGGCAGGAGAATTAAAAAAAAGTGCTGACCCAGGTGTGAGTCGACCCCGAGGATTTTCCTCACTCTTCTCAGGAAGCAAGTCTTTCACAAACAAGTAGAAGACTTTTTTAAAATGTATGGGCAGGAAGATTTTTGATGGCATCTACCCCAGGCCTGTGAATGAAAGATCAATTTAATCTTTCTAGCTAGTTGTAGAGAAACAGAGGTAACGCCAATCCATTCTTGTGGAAAGATGTTCTATTTTATTTTGAGCAAAATAGATTCGCAGCCTTCCACGGGCCAACAAGCATCCCAATTTATTGTATTCCTTTATCTGAAAAGCCAAACCTCTCAGCATGACAGATAAAAGTATTTGGCTCCATGGCATTCATCCCCCACAAAATGAAAAAGGAAAAAGGAGCTCTGCTGTATGTTTCCAGAACTTCATCTCTGTGCAAACAGAGAACTGGAAAGTGCACAAAAGGGTTTTACAGAGTATTCTAAATCGGTGGTCACCAACTGGTAATCCATGACCACTGGTGGTTCACGAGAAAATTTTGGTGGTCCACAGAAAAATTATTTGCATTTTTTATATTGCACTAAATCAGGGGTCTTCAAACTTCGTATGTCACTTTGTATGTAGTGCAATAAATGTTTGTGTTGCTGCCAAGTCTCTATCCCTTTGGGGTCTTTTTGTGTGGGTCAGGAGGTGGGGAGAAATTCTGACTTGAGGTCTGCTTCAGCCTCCTGGTCCAGGGATTTGGGTGGTGACTGGAGGGAAGTGCCACCAATGGCGAAGGGCTGGAGGGTTCCAATGGGACTGCATCATGGCATGGAACTGGCTGACCATCTCAGCCCGCTGAGACTCCTGGCATTGGTACCTGGCCTTGCATTCCAGTAGGTATTACTTCCGCTTAGAAAGCCTAAGCTCATAGTCCTCAGTGAGGTGCTTCTGGTAAACCTTCTTTTTGGTCAGTTCCAATCTAAACTGCGCCTGCTCGTAGACTACAAGCTGTTTTACCAAACTCTATCTCATAGCGGCTGCTTGGCTATAATAACTGCTTCTTGTTGGAGCCCTAAGGAGCCTGGTCAAGGAGTGGCTGGGAGGGGCAGGGCAAGTAGAGGCTGGTAAGTCACCCCTTGACATGAGTGACATTGAGTTGGCCATACCCACTGTCACATGACCACCTAGCCCCGCCCATCCAGCTGATCATTAGGCAGGTAATGACTACAGCTATTGTCTGGGCAAAGATCAATGGAAAGCATGCTGGGAGGAGAGAAGGAAGGATCAATGACGAATCTGTAGGGTGTACAGTCATCATCGAATTTGATACAGGAAGCAATGATGAAAATGCAAGAAGTAATAACTAGGAACGATGAAGAGATGAAAAATGAAATGGGTGATTTGAAGGGCGACATTAAGATCAAACTTTTAAGATCAAGTGTGGTGTATTCTGACCTATTATAATGATTGATTGTATGCCATCAAGCCATTTTCAACTTCTAATTACTACATAGATAATTTTATGAATGACAATCCATGACATAGCTCAAGGCCAGACTATCTTCAAGACCTCCTTCTACCACATAGCTCCCAGTGACTGATAAGGGCGCTTTTCCACTAAACAGTGTCAGCTGGCGGGACCGCTGGAGGGCCTTCTCTGTGGCTGCTCCATCTCTTTGGAACCAGCTACCTCCCGAGATCTGGACTGTCCCCACCTACTGGCCTCTGGAAAAGCTGTAAAGACCTGGATTTTTTGGCAGCCCTGGAGTCATTGATCAGATGGCACGCCATCGGGATCCAACCAGTAAAGACATGCATGGGTTTTTAAAAACTGTTTTAATTGTTATTTGTTGGTTTTAAATTGTTCTGAACTGTGTTTAGGGGGTTTTATATGACATTTCATGTGTAGTTGGTTGCAAGCCACCCAGAGTCCTTTGAGAGTTGGGCAGCATATAAGTCCAAATAAATGAATGAATGAATGAATGAATAAATAAATAAATAAATCCTTAACCTGTTATTTTACATCTCCCAAGGGTGCATTCATTGCTGTTGTAACTGAGACCATCTACTTTGCTGCCAGCCCTTGTTTTTTTCTTTTCTTCCACCTTTTCAGCATTAAAAGAAGCTTCTTTCCTCCTCCTCCTCCTCCTCCTCTTCCTCCTCTTATTCTCTCAGAAATCCATTTAGGAGATAACTTTGAGTAAGAAAGGAATTATGAGACGTGGGAACAATGGTACAAATGGATGGAACTTAGGGAAAAATATAACAAAATCATGGGTACATTTATTTTATACATATACATTTGCATCAGTATTTGCACAGTCCTTTTATAAAGGGAAATCGTGGGCAACTCTCAAAACTAATGGAAAAAATATAGCATGTAAATATGTAAATAGAAATGTATAAACATGTTAAGGTTTGAATAAGAGTCCCGTGAGGATAAGCAGACAAGAAATAATATTATGTAACAATGCAGAAATACTCAAAGTATAATAATAAAGTAAAAATAAATTAATATTAATAATAATAATAATATTGCATTATTGTTTTTAAAGGAAATATTTGAAAATCAATAAAGTTTGTGTTTCTTTAAAGAAAGAATTAACGAGCATCATTCAAGGACTGAGTCTGGAGGCTTCAAGAAGGACCCAGTCCAGGTTAGAAGAAGCTCTGCAAAGAGCGATTTGCCTCAGATGCCCCCACACTTTCCCGCCTGTCATCCCTGCAGCATCCCTAATGGTTTTATCAATAGTTCCGCTCCCTTTGGTCGCTACCACGTCCCTCACATCTTCAAATCCAGCTTGCTTTATCTTATATACAGTATATATATTTTGCGGGGGGAAGGGGAGAGATATTATTTTCTTTTTTAAAAAAAATCTCTTTGTTGCTTGCTTTGCTGCAGCCCTGGGGAAGCCTTGGAGAGGGCGAGCATCCGGAGGTTTTTCTCCCCTCCATCCCTCGACCGAGATGGCTCTCCTGGATACCCGGTCTGCCGGTATCTGCCCCCATCACACACACACACACCGCTTCCCGCCTTCCGGAAGCCCATCGCCTGAGGCGCTTTTCGCTTCCTCCCATCCCCTCGCCCTGCTTTCGGCTCGGGTCCTCTGGGGCTCCGCACCCTCCCCTCTGGAAGTCGCCCAGTCAACCTCTTTCTCGCTCGCTCGCTCTCCAAACGAGCCCTGCTCCCGTTTTCCTCAGTCGAGGTTGACTATTGAAGGCGCTCTCGGGGCTTTACTCAGCAGCCCGCCTGGTGCGGATAGATAGGGGGTGCTTTAAGCGAAGCGGGGTGGGGGAGAGGTGGGGAGAAGGCGAGGCGAGGCGAGAGAGGCTGCTGGTGCAGAAGCAGGGCGCAACACAATGAAGGTGTGAGGGCGAAGCTGCGCTGCCTCTCTGGTCCTCCTCCTCCTCCTTCCACCACCACCTCCTCCTCCCTGTCGGTCTTCAGTCGGGGTATGGAGGGAAACGGATGTCCGACTTGCTAAGCAAGCCCTGCTTTGGATCTATCCCCGGGGACGCCTCTCTCTCGAGGAAAATGGTCAATAGAGACATGAATGGCTTTCCTGTCAAGAAGTGCTCCGCTTTTCAGTTCTTTAAGAAGAGGGTAAGAAGACTGGTTTCAAACCCAGGGGCTTGTTGGGGATGCTAAAGCCGATTTGATTAAGGAGCGAATCTCTCTCCTTCTCTCTCTCTCTCTCTCTTTCTTGCTCTTTCTCCCTCCCTCTTTCCCCCTCTCTCTCATTCTCCCTCTATATCACTCTCTTTCTCCCTTTCTCTCCTTCCCTCCCTCTCTCTCCTTTTCTCTCTCTTTCTCTCTTTCTCCTTTTTCTCTCCTTTCCTCCCTCCTTCCGTCTCTCTCCCCCTCCCCCTCTCTTTCTCCCCTTCTCTCTCTCTCTCATTCTCTCTCTCCCTCCCTCTTTCTACCCTTTTTTCTCTCTGCCTCTCTCCTTCCTTCCCCCCTCTCCCTCCCTCTCTCCCCCTCTCTCTCTGTCTCTTTTTTTCTCTTTCCCTCTCTCCACCTCTCTCTTTCTTCCCTTCTCTCTCTCTCTCTCATTCTCTCCTTCCCTCCCTTTCTCTTTCTCCCCTTTTCTCTCACTTTCTCCCCCTCCCTCCCTCTGTCTCCTTTTTTTTCTTTCCCTCTCTCCCTCTTTCTTTCCCCCCCCCCTTTCTGAAGGGTCGTTTTACAAGTGCAGTGACATCAGTGACATCTGTTTTAAACAGAAAGTGGACAGGGCAGGAGTGCATGGCACTACATAAGCATCAGTTACCAGTTTTAATTTTTGTGGTCGGGATGAGGCTGGAGGGTGGGATGATCCCCGAATAAAAGCTGTATACGGAGTGGTTCTGTAAAACCTTAACTCAGGGGGTTACATTCTATTGCAATAGTGGCTAGATGGATCTTCCATGCTCAGAGGCAGTGTATCTTTGAATATCAAAGACTGAGGTTGTTGCCTTTGCATCTTGTGGGGATCTGTGGTGATGCTCCAGAGGCATCTGTTGGTCGGCTCTTGTATTGTGGAGAGTTCACTAAATTCAATAGATCTTTGATTCCAGCCATCGTAACTTTGTTTATGGCTTGACAGTCTGCATTTGGCAGTAAGGTCTCTTGGGGGTGGGGGTGGGGGTGGGGAGCAGGTTTGTATGTTATTTTTCCTCTCCTTCCTCAGAGTTCCTCATCTGAAAATGGGAATGGTCCCTGACCTACTTTGCCCCCCCCCCCTCTAAAATGGGGATTTGGTCATTGGACGGATGGAAAGAACACACATTGGCAAGAACTGTGCATGAAAATAAAAGGCGGAATATTGAGGAAGAGCAAAAGGAGGGTTGTCATAGCCTCTCCCATTGTGTGGCTCTTCTAGTTTTCTCCATTTGATCATTCAAGCAGTTTGTGACCCTTTCATTCATAGCTGCATTATTTCGCCTCCATTCATCTCGGGATGCTGAGCTATTTGCAGGTTCAGCAGAACTGTGCCACAGCCCAGTAAGCAAGGTTTGTTCCATTGCAATCGCGATCCTAGGTGCTAAGGCAGGAAAGAAGAACTGGCAAAAATTGTTTGTATCGGAAGACCTTATTTCACTAAATTCTCTGGGTCCTTCTTAGCTTGTTGCACGATGTGATATAACAGTTTGCTTTTGAGGTGGGTAAAAATTGTGCCCATGATGTAATGATTGGCTGGTGATGCCTCCTTGCCCGGGTAGAAGCTCACAGCTGCCTACAAAATCTTCCTTGTTAGCCCTGTTAACCGCAACCACTCTCATTCAGCAGTTCTGGGCTCCATGAGATTTAGCTCATCAACCTGGCAACGTCTTCTCTCTTAGAATGGCAAAATGAAGATCGAGTGCAGATGATTAGGAAACAGAGGAGCGAGGAGCAGGCAGGTTGTGCCGTTCCTTCATTCACCAATTTCCATTCACCCTCCCTCTGCCTTATATGGAGGAGGCTGTCACTTCCATTTAGTCCAGTGGTTAAATGCAGCAAAGAGATTCCAACCGGAAGCTCCATCTCTCTTAACTCGCCACAGCAGAAAGCGTGACCCAGTCCAGGCGCTGCAAGGAACTAGTTTCAATGCATGAAGTGGAAAATTGGAAACAATTCCCACAGCTGTGCACTTGGTGTGACCGTACATGGTCTTCCCACTCCCTCCTACATGGGGCCAAATGGTCAGGATGCTTTCCCCAGAGACTGCTTACCTTGCAATCTTAAATACAGGAGAATAAAACCATTGAGTTTAATAATGTTTACTCCTAGTTATCAGTGAGTCTTTGGCAGGTAGGCTTTCTACAATGACGTTGGCATTATTGTTAAATCAGAGGCTGGAGGCCGAGGAAGAGGGTAACAGCTCTTTATTCAATAATCAGGAACATTTAAAGTGACCAGCTCGCAGGCAGGTAGTGACTTAAAGAAAAGCGGCCGAAGCCACACCTTATATACTTTGTTACCAGCGCTGGGGATTGGTGACAATGTTTCAAGACTTCGCGCCGGGGCTTCCTATTGGTTGCGCCCGGAGGTTCCCTATTGGTCGCGCCTCGGCTTCCCATTGGTTGCGCTTGCGGGTTTCTCATTGGTCGCGCCTGCTCCAATCAGCGATCACATTTATTCTAACAACTTGCAAACATAACAATTATTGTGGAGAAAGAGTCATTATATGGTATTCAAATTCACATTTGTTTAGTTTGTTTAGTTACAAGTAGACCTCAACTTGCAACCATTCGTTTAGTGACAAATAGGATGGCACTGAAAAAAGTTATTTATGGCCATTTTTTCATACTTCAACCATTGCAGCATCCCATCACCTATAGTCACTTGATTAAAATTCAGATACTGGCATATATTTATGATGTCCCAATGTCCCTCAGAGTCACATGATCAGCTTTCTGAGAAGCAAAGTCAATGAGGAAGCCAGATTCACTTAACAACAACCATGTTATTTATTTATATAACTCTAGTGATTGAACCTAACAAGTGTGGCAATGTACTGCTCAAAAAAAATAAAGGGAACACTTAAACAACACAATATAACTCCAAGTAAATCAAACTTCTGTGAAATCAAATTGTTCACTTAGGAAGCAACACTGCTGGACAATATATTTCTCATGTTGTCAGCACATTAAACTTTGTACAGAACAAAGTATTCAATAAGAATATTTCATTCATTCAGATCTAGGATGTGTTATTTGAGTGTTTCCTCTATCTTTTTGAGCAGTGTATATAAAAGTTCTCCAAATCCTATAGAGGAATGGTCTCACTGTTGCATTGTTTATTAAAATTATTTGTAATTAACAGCTCTGTAATATTTAAATCTCTGCCAGATTCGCAAAAATAACGTTTTTAAAAAAGACAATAAAATGTAACTTTTAAAAACCCAAAACAACAGAATTTTGGATAGATGTCCATTGTGCATAACTTCCCTTTTCTTCAATATTCTTGGAACATATAAAAATCAGGAACAATTGGTCCATATCAACCCATTTGCTAATTTCCTTCAGTGTTTTAAGACTGTTACATGGCAAAAGGATTACAGGGGAAAAGGTATTTATAGCAATAGCTTTTAGACTTATAAACCACTTCATAGTGCTTTTACAGCTGTCTCAAAGTGGTTTACAGAATCAGAATATATCCCCCAACAATCTGGGTCCTCATTTTACCCACCTCGGAAGGATGGAAGGCTGAGTCAACCTTGAGCCGGTGGTGCGATTTCAACCGCTGAACTACAGCTATCAGTTGGCTGAAGTAGCTTACAGTGCTGCACTCTAATCATTGAGCCACCCTGGCTCTTAAGGTCGAAAAATAGGACAAAACTCACCAACTCTCTTGCTTAGCAATGGAAATGTTTGGCTCAATTGTGGTTGTAAGTCGAGGATTATCTGAAATTGAATACTAACTCTATATGAGCCGCCCTGAGTCCTTAAATAAATCGAAGTCAGATAGATAGATAGATAGATAGATAGATAGATAGATAGATAGATAGATAGATAGATAGATAGATGACAGCCAGCCAGACAGACAGACAGACAGAGAGACGGACAGAGAGATAGATAGATAAAATGTGAGAGTAGGTCTTTGAAGTTTTGTCAGGGGTGATCCCTGCAGCATGCCAAAACCTCTTCCCCCTCCCAGTGCTGTTTTGAATGGCATCCCTGGTGGACACATGTCTCATATTAAAAAATGTCAACATTACTTCAGCTGGTGCCTTTTCATTTTTCTCTCACATGTTCATCAATCTGTACTTTCTGACCAAACTGTTGGAATGTGAGAAATGTGCACCACAATAATTGCTGGTTTGTAATATGAACACCCATGCCTTGTATTAGGTTCACTTGAGATGAAATTCCATTTGAAGAGACGTCTGGCTTTTAATCACTCCGCGCTCCAGGCCAAAGCGAATTCTCATTTCTACATTGTCCCAATCAGAGACAGTAGAGGTCACCTATTTATTTCTTTAGAAAAATGTTTCTGCTCATCTTGACCCATCACTATTGCCCTGTCAATAGATTAACCAATTTTCTAAGCGCTTGATGTCAGTGAATGTGTTTTGTCTCATTGGTGGCTAGTTCATCATTGGAATAATATTTAGGATTCATAGTCATTCAAAACTCACTGGTATGGAATGTTTGGCTTAGGATATGCTGTAGATACCTGAGGAAAATATATTTAAAGTTATGGAAAATTGGATATTACATGGGAATGTGCAAGAGTTTAATATTGGTTTTTAAGTTCAACCACATATTCTAAATTTCACTTATCCTGATTTATTCCACATGTAGATAGTACTGGTAGATAGTACTCAATGACTAAAAGATACATATGAAATTGATATAAAATATCTGCTGAGATCTGCTGAAGTACTTTTTGCTAGGTATTGGAAAGTACCCTGTTTCCCCGAAAATAAGACAGCGTCTTATATTAATTTTTGCTCCCAAAGATGTGCTACGTCTTATTTTCAGGCGATGTCTTATTTTTTTTCAATGAAGAATTCACATTTATTGCTGAACGAAAAAAATGAACATTTATTATATACTGTACAGTAGTTGTCATCACAAACCAGCATAACCAGACAAACTGTGAATCCTATCAAGAATTTCTTACTACTACCGTACCATTAATTCCATGTACAGCAATCATACTTTCTTCAAATATATGTTATATATGTTCTGTTCGGGAATGCTGCAAAACGAAACGTCTCTTATGTCTTACTTTCGGGGGATCCCTTATATTAGGCAATTCTACAAAACCTCTCCTATGTCTTACTTTCGGGGGTGACTTGTTTTCGGGGAAACAGGGTAACTAGGTTAACAAACAGCAGTGGGTTTTAGGGCAAAATAAACTTGCTATTGCTTCCATTGCCACTGGCATTAAAAGTAATATGGTTTTCATGCAAACTCAAAGTGCATTTTAATTTGTGTGTGTGTGGTCTATAAATTCATTTTCAACTCAATATCAGTATAATTTCATAAACATATGGTATATTTCAGAATAGGAAAATAAAAGTGGTAAAAAACAATACAATAACAGGTTGGAAGGGGTATGATACAAAGAATATCATATGTGTTATTGAACAAAACATGAAGCTAGTCCACTGTTCTAGTAGGCAAAAGTTTTGATAAGCCCTTCTACCATGCTATGCTGATCAAAAGGGAACTTTTGAGCCAAGCTGATGGTACAGCTACACAAAATGAAGAATTACAGTAGTGTCCTTTGGCACAGTTTTCCCAGTGATAGTGCATTTGACCTTGAAAAATGCACCCCATTAAAATTCTGCTGCAGATGTCCCATGCAGAGCTATGGGTCTGCAGGACTATTATTTCACAGGGGCATTGCTGGCGGGAGAGTGTCAAAATATCCGAAAACATAGGTGTGACACTCCAATCAAGGACTACAGCTTTTTGTACAGGGATGGAAATTGCTTCACCTTCCAGTGAAATTAGGAACATGTTTTGCTTAAACTCAACATGCATTCCTCCCAAAGACTAGAAGCCCACAGAATTTATGATGCTGATTGTGTAACTGCCAGATTTTTGTTAAAAGTGTGGGTAGATGGAGGGCAGATTGCCTGTGCTATTGAGTTTAGCTAAGTCAGAGGTTTTCAGAGTTTTTAGGCTATGTATTAAAACAAAGCCCCAAAATCAAAAGGCAAAGCTGTAGTGATAAAAACTGGACTGCCCTGGAGTGAACTTTAATTCTTTTGTCCTTAGTCTCCAGAGGTGGGTTCCTCCCAGTTTGGACTGGTTCACCCAAACTGGTATCAACCTGCTGGTGATGTTACAATGATGTTACAGGACCAGTTCGGTTGTGCCAGTCTATGGATGCCACCATCTATTTTTTTATTTTTTGGGGAAAAATTAGGGGGGGGGGGTTTCCAGGTTATTTTGATTCTGTGCATGAGCAGAAACTGAGTTTCCGTCACTGCACATGCATCGCCATCTTGGTTTCGGCTTTTTTTAAAAAAGAATTGTTTTAAAGATTTTTGGCACTGCGCATGTGCAGTGGCACGGGAGGAAGCGAACTGGCGGCGAGGTAAGTTAGAACCCACCTGTTAGTCTCTCAGATAAGGTCAAGTTGTTTCAGAACACTGAGATACATTTTTAAAGATCCTGACTAAGTCATGCTAGAGGCAAGGCTTTTGATTGAAGAGGTAGAAGGACCAGAATGTTGCTTGAATGGTTCTGACCGATACACCGTATGAAAATCATATTCAGATTAATGTTACATAGAAGACTGACGGTAGAAAAAGACCTCATGGTCCATCTAGTCTGCCCTTATACTATTTCCTGTATTTTATCTTACAATGGATATATGTTTATCCCAGGCATGTTTAAATTCAGTTACTGTGGATTTACCAACCACGTCTGCTGGAAGTTTGTTCCAAGGATCTACTCTTTCAGTGAAATAATATTTTCAGTGAAATAATATTTTCAGTGAAATAATATTTTCTCACGTTGCTTTTGATCTTTCCCCCAACTAACTTCAGATTGTGTCCCCTTGTTCTTGTGTTCACTTTCCTATTAAAAACACTTCCCCTCCTGAACCTTATTTAACCCTTTAACATATTTAAATGTTTCGATCATGTCCCCCCTTTTCCTTCTGTCCTCCAGGCTATACAGATTGAGTTCATTAAGTCTTTCCTGATACATTTTATGCTTAAGACCTTCCACCATTCTTGTAGCCCGTCTTTGGACCCTTTCAATTTTGTCAATATCTTTTTGTAGGTGAGGTCTCCAGAACTGAACACAGTATTCCAAATGTGGTCTCACCAGCGCTCTATATAAGGGGATCACAATCTCCCTCTTCCTGCTTGTTATACCTCTAGCTATGCAGCCAAGCATCCTACTTGCTTTTCCTACTGCCCAACTGTTGTATCCTGTAATGGCTACCTTGTAACTCTGTAAATAGTTTGTTCCTCTTTCAGCGCTGTCTGAGCCCAAGCAGGAAGTCGCTCCTGATTGGCTCAGACGCGGCCGGCTCTAGCTTTGGCGGGAACCGCAAATATATAAAAGGAGCGGTTTCTCCAGGCAGAGTCAGTCGGTACTCGCTGAATTGTCACTTTGCCTTGCTGAGCTGTCACTTGTTCTCTGAGCTGAATAAAAGTACCGATTGCTCAAAACCCTGTCTCTGGGTCTACTTCACTGGCGACGAACGGACGGAAGAAACTTCGCGTGCAACATGGACAAAATCCAGATCGGCCAGGCTCCGGAACTCTTCGATCCCGAGAAATCGACATGGGACGAGTACATGGCCACCTTCGAGATCTTCCTCGAGGCGGCGGGAATGCAGGACGCCGAAGCCGATCGCAGACGGGCTATTTTCCTTAACTACTGCGGCGCAGAAATCCGTAGACTTGCCCAAACTCTCACCGAACCGGAACAAGCAAGAGCCACAGCGTGGGACGTCCTACAACAAAAACTGGCGAGCCATTTCAAGCCGACCAAACCAGCCATGGTTTTTCGGCATCAATTCCACATGATGGCTCAGAGGGAAACCGAGTCGATCAGCCAGTTTACAACGCGGCTTCGAACGGTACTTGCTCAATGCAAGTTTAAAGACCCGGAAGCTCGCCTCACCGACGCCTTGGTTTTCGGCATGAAAAGCAGCACGGTGAGAAATAAACTCCTCATCGAAGAAGAGCCGACCCTACAAACCGTGATTAAACTGGCGCAAACCGCAGAAGCAGCCGACGCAGCGGCGAGAGAATTGAAAGAGCACGGAAGGCGAGAACTCATTGCAAAAATCGACTCCGCGTCTCCCAGCGCCGTGGAAACAGACAACCTCAGCCAACAAATTCCCAGCGGAGACAACTGCCTCCTGGTGCAAGACCAGCTGAGACACCTGAGAGCTACTCACCCAGCCCCCTGCGCGGGCTGCCGGGGAAATCACCAGCGCCATCGATGCCCCTTCCGAGACGCTACATGCCGCCGTTGCAACCGGAGAGGCCACATCGCCATTGCATGCAGAGCAACAGCGCCAGAGGAAACATTTGCCACACCGCAATACCAGCGACCTCAAAACCAGACCCCCCAATCGCGAGAAAGGAGACCATTCCGCAACGCGGGTCAAAGGAACTACTCAACCGCTAACCGCGACTACTATAGAGGTAACTCTCAATTTTCCGTGAATAACACGGCAACCAAAAAAGGGGCTAAAATTGTTATATCACTGTTACTCAATAACCAACCTTGCTCAATGGAGCTGGATACGGGCTCTAGATATACCATCATGCCCTGGGAAAAATTTAAACTGTATATGCCTAATGTATCTAAGGCTGACCTAAATCAAACCTCTTTGGTGATTAGAGACTTTCAGGGGGGAGTAATCTCGGTCTTGGGAACAGCAAATGTACCTATCGCATTCAAGAATGTTAAATGTACCCTTCCCATGCTTATTGTAACAGGGGCCAAGCACTCTCTTCTGGGTTTAGCATGGATGGAACCACTGGGGATCGAGATTTCGGGTGTGTGTAATGTAAACTGTTATGATATGCCTAACTTTGTGAAAGAGTTCCCTGAAGTGTTCAGCCCCACACTGGGATTGTATAAGGGGCCCCCTATATCTTTCTCTATTGACCCCAAGGTCCCACCGATCAGACTAAAACCTCGCAGGGTCCCCCTGCCGCTCCTCCCCAAACTAGACATACAGCTGGACAAACTCATTAGCCAAGGTATTTTGGTCCCTGTGGAACAGGGGCCATGGGAAACTCCCATAGTTACCCCTCTGAAGCCAGATGGCTCTTTAAGAGTTTGCGCTGATTACAAATCGACCCTGAACAAGGCACTCCAACACCACCCCTACCCCATCCCGGTTGTGCAACAACTGCTACACTCCCTGGGGGAGGGAAAAAGGTTCGCAAAGATCGACCTGGCGCAAGCTTACCAGCAACTTCCGGTCGATGAACAAACAGCAAACGCTCAAACAATTGTAACGCACAGGGGGGCTTTCAAATGCACGAGGTTACAGTTTGGGGTAAGCATAGCCCCAGGAATATTCCAGAGCATTATGGAACGCCTATTGTCAGGGGTAAATGGGGCCATTCCATACTTTGATGACATCTTAATTGCAGGGGAAAACCAGGAACAAGTAAACAAAAGAATAAGGGAAGTACTTAAGAGGTTACAGGACAAAGGTTTAAGAATCAAGCCTGATAAATGTGTCTGGGGAACCAACAGTATAGAATTCCTAGGATATAAAATAGATAAGGAAGGTATCCACCCCACAACAGAGAAGCTGAGAGCAATTAGAGAAGCCCCAGAGCCACGAGATAAGAATGAGTTGCAGGCATTTTTGGGCCTCCTTAATTTTTATTCCGTTTTTTTAAAGCAGAAGGCAACAGTAGCAGAGCCTCTCCATCGTTTACTCCAGAAGGAAGCCCGCTGGACATGGGGGAAAACTGAACGTGAAGCCTTTTCTCAAATAAAAAATTTATTAACTTCTAAGAGTGTAGTAGTCCAATATAGTGCTTCACTACCCATTAGGCTCACGTGCGACGCTTCGCCGTACGGCATAGGAGGAGTCCTAGCTCACGTTCTACCTGATAAGACAGAGGCCCCAATAGCATTTTTTTCAAGAACCATGACCAGCACAGAAAGGAATTATAGCCAGTTAGACAAGGAGGCTCTAGCATTAGTGGCAGGGGTAAAGAAGTTTCACAATTACATTTTTGGAAGAAGCTTTGAGCTAGTCACTGACCACAAACCCCTACTAGGCCTGCTAGCCCCCAACAAGCCCATTCCACCTTTTATGTCTCCAAGACTAATCAGATGGGCTCTTTTCCTCTCAGGGTATCAGTATGAGCTCACCCACAAGGGGGGGAAGGAAATCAATCATGCAGACGGTCTCAGCAGATGCCCCATAATAGACTTAGTGGAAGACCCTGTTCCTTCCACAGATGTGTTAATGATAGAACTCGAGGAAAACCCACTAACCACAGCAAAAGAGGTAGCTGCACACACGCAGCAAGATCAAATCCTTAAACAAGTGGTGAACTGTGTTCTAAAGGGATGGCAGAATGATGTTGTGAAACCTGAATTGTGTGATTTTAAAAACAAAAGACTTGAGTTATCGTATGTAAAAGGTTGTTTGCTGTGGGGGGATAGAGTGATCATCCCCAAAAGCCTAAGGGGAAAGGTACTCAAAATGTTACATGTGGGTCATCCTGGGATTGTCAGGATGAAGAGCCTAGCAAGGGGGCATTTATGGTGGCCAGGGTTGGATGCTGATATTGAAAGTTGGGTTTCAAAGTGTGATCCGTGCCAAGAGTCACGGCCCAGTCCCCCCAAAACAACTCCGGCTGAGTGGGAACAGCCTGCTGGTCCTTGGTCTAGAATCCACATTGATTTTGCTGGCCCAGTGGGGTCTCAGTATTTTTTAATAGTGGTTGATGCCTTCTCCAAATGGTTGGAAATAATAGCAATGAACAACATAACCACAAGTGCCACTATCAAGGTATTGAGCAGACTGTTTGCATCCCATGGTTGCCCAGATCTCTTAGTGTCTGACAATGGGCCACAGCTAACAGCCAGGCAATTCGAATTGTTCCTCGATGGCCTAGGGGTCAGGCATGCCCTCATCTCGCCTTATTCGCCCTGGGCTAACGGATTGGCAGAACGTTACGTACGGGTGGCAAAGGAGGCATTGCGCAGGTCAGGCCCTGGGGATGTGCAACAGAACTTGGACCAATTCTTACTCACCCAACACATTACCCCTAACTCGCACACACATGTAAGCCCTGCAGAGTTATTGATGGGAAGGAAGTTGAGGTCACCACTAGACAGGTTAAACCCAAGGTTCTGTGTTAATAATAACCAAATGTGTACAAAACCTGAAAGAGAAATGTATTTGGGACAAAATGTATATGTAAAAAGTTTTGATGGAAATGTAAACTGGATGAAGGGAATTATTGTTAAGCAAAATGCACCTAAGACCTATGTTGTTAAACTAGAGGATGGTCGTTTGTGGAAACGACACATAGACCACATTCGGAAGCGAACAGAAAATCAATTGCCACAAACCGCTGACATGGACTCTCCCCCTTCAACAGACTTTAGTACATTGCCCGAAATAAGAGACACGCAAAGAGACTTATCGGGCCAGGGGGAACCATCCAGCGACGCCGAACCATCCTCGTCCTCCGAAGCCTTCGTTGGGCCCGCCAGGCCAAGTCCGCCACACTGGGAGAACAGCGGCGAGCCATCCTCCACAGTCAGTGGCGAAGGAGAAATTGAACTGCGCAGGTCAGCGCGAGCTCCTCAGAGGCCCCACCGATTGGACGACTTTGTCACATGGCTTTCTTGATGGATGTGTCCAACTATGAGGGGAGGGGTGTTGTATCCTGTAATGGCTACCTTGTAACTCTGTAAATAGTTTGTTCCTCTTTCAGCGCTGTCTGAGCCCAAGCAGGAAGTCGCTCCTGATTGGCTCAGACGCGGCCGGCTCTAGCTTTGGCGGGAACCGCAAATATATAAAAGGAGCGGTTTCTCCAGGCAGAGTCAGTCGGTACTCGCTGAATTGTCACTTTGCCTTGCTGAGCTGTCACTTGTTCTCTGAGCTGAATAAAAGTACCGATTGCTCAAAACCCTGTCTCTGGGTCTACTTCACCAACCACACTGCTCACCCAATTGGTGAGTTACACGACCAATTGTTAATATAAAGTCATATAATTCACTGTGAAATAAGGTTACATATTCTATACAAATTCTTGCTTTTTCTGGTGCTGATTAGGAGTCGATAGTGAACAATAAAAACCACTGACAAGGTAAATCAAAAAATAATTTGGATGCAATTCCACAAGATTATCCTTTGCTTGACACAAACCTGCATAGTTTCTATTTCTATTTTTCCTGTGTATGTCATCCTTGGCATCCCTTACATGCAAATTCAAATTTTTATTGAGCTGGAATCTGAAATATACTGACAATATACTGTATTTCTGAGTAATATGAATGGCTTGTATTGTAACCCAGGCTAAATGTAAGAAGTTTTGAATACAATCAAATTTTTTTTTGAGGAAATATCTATTATGTTATTTACTTCCATTGAGATCTGTCATTCAAATTATTCCCACATTAGTGCTATATTCACCCAGCCTATGCCCAGGCTAGAATTACTTTGCAGAGATCGGTTTGTAAGCTATACTACTCCAGTAGTATCCAGTAAGATCGCTAGCATATTAAAGGGGCAAGCAAGCGGATTAAGATATATTAGTTACATCCAATAAAATCGGGCATCTAAAGAATCCACTTTCACTTTGTTGTTGCGATTTATAAAAAGTTTTCAGTTATAGTGGAAATGAGCTAAGTGTTCATACTATGAGCAATGAAACTGTCTTTCAGTAAACAGGAAATAAATGCATTCTTGTCCTTGTCTCCACAGCCCTATAGTCATAAGAGCACGAAAGCAATAACGTACCATTCATAATTGATATGCACCCTGAAGCATTATCCTGGAATGCATTCTGTATGCATTCCTGCAGTCTGAGCTTGTTTCTTTTCCCTGAAGTTCATGTCATCAGCTTAAAATATGGTACAAGCAAAACCTCTGTATTACATGATTTACCATTATCAACACACAAGTAAGCTATACACATAGCCACCCACACACTGTTAGGGCTGCTAACTGTAAGCAGAAGGTCAAAAAGAAATAAAAATGCAGGCAATATAGATTATTTTATTCATATGAACCCATTTTACATAAGTATGTAAGATTTTCAAAAAACAGGAAAAATCACTTTGACTTCAGTTTACATCCATTAACAGATCTTAACAATTTTCTTGGCGTGGTATGGTAATGGTCTGCCTTTATTTTCTTTGGGGATGTATGTTTGCTTGTTTTTACATTTCCATAAAGAGCCTCGGTGGTGCAGTGGTTAGACTGCAGTACTGCAAGCTACTTCTGCTGATCACCGGCTGCCAGCAGTTTGGCAGATCAAATCTCAGTAGGCTCAAGGTTGAATCAACCAAGGTTAGTGATGGGCGAACTGAACCCGCACAATTCGGGTCCGTACCGAATTTTACAGTGTTCGGTATGCTGAACACGAACCCGAAATTTTTTCAAACTTTGGGCAAAGTTCGGGGTCATGTTCAGCGTTTGGAGCTTTGATGTCACCAGCAGGCTGCTAAGGACACCAAGGTGATCACTTCCCGGATACCATGGAATCCAGGAAGTGATCACCTTGGCATCCTTAGCATCCTGCCGGTGACGTCAAAGCTCCGCCCCCGGAATCTCTTCATGGGAAGGATTCCCCGTTTGAGTTCGGGTTTGGTTCGGGTTCAGCCGAATTTTGCGTAAAGTTCATTCGAACTTGCCGAACCCGAACACCGTTGGGTTCGCCCATCACTAGCCAAGGTCAATAAAATGAGAATCCAGATTGTTGGGGGTGATATGCTTACTCTGTAAAATGGTTAGAGAGAGCTGTAAAGCACTGTGAAACATAAATGCTATTACTATCAAGAAATTTGTAGGAAATGTTATTTTCTGAATTGAATTATCTTCAAAAAGAGTAAAAGTTAATAACTGAATCCTGTACTTTTTCAGGTGCTCTCAAATATATTCCCCTATCCCCACTGGTTTTGTTTTTTTTATTTATTTATTAAATTTATATCTTGCCCATCTCTCTCTGCAACGTGACATCAACATTAATTAGAGGGCAACAGATCACTCATCCATCAACCAACTCAGTTCCATAAACAAATTCAGGAATTAAAAAAAAACATAGCTCCAGATCATATAATTACTGTGGTACTTCGATACTCAGCTACCTTGAAACTCGGTTTCAATTTCAAACTTGACATTTGGTATTCAATCCATTTTGATATCAAATTTTTATCCCAGGTATTCATCGCTTATTTGGTACTTATTGCCCTAGCTAGATGTTAAAGTTCCAGGTAACATCCAAATTTAAATCAGAGTCCAAGTTCAAGGCACTCCTCAAAATTCCAATTTATTTCCGGAGCCATCCTGGCATCTATATGGGGAATCCGAATCTGAGCTTCCCACCCAGTTGAAAGTTCACATGCCCTGACCCCCAGCCACAAACTTGTCATGCTGCCCACTCAGGTTGTGCCAGCGTGGCAACTTCTTCTTCCCCTTCCACCCAGGTGGTGGACATACAATGGCCTTGAACTTCTCGAAATAATGCTTCTGCATCTGTTCCCTCATGAAAATCACCCCTCCCAAGTTCCCATAAACATCAGGCCTTCTACAGATAGTGTGACAAGCCGTTGATTTATCATCAACTTCTGCACCGGCTTGACACTAGAACTTATCGGTGTCAGTTGCCTTGTACCCCACTACATTATTCCATATGGGAAAAATTTGTTTGGTACTCATCTTGCATTAGTATCCTTCAGTCTCGAAAGATCATGGGTCCTGGAATCAATTAAGGATGAGTACCAAGATACCATCGTATAATTTATCTTACCTTCGTCAAGATAATACAAGTGCCTTCTTTTCAAAAACCTTATGCATTAACATTTGAACTGGAATTGAGATATTTTTCTTTTTCTTTCTTTCTTTCTTTCTTTCTTTCTTTCTTTCTTACTTACTTACTTACTTACTTACTTACTTACTTACTTACTTACTTACTTATTGTACTTATTGATTTAATTTACTTTATTTTATTTCTAAACTGACCCATCTCCCTTGCTCAGTTTAACCTCTCTAGTTCTATTAGCTAAATACTAAAGTTGGGTGATTTCAGAAATACTCCATTCAATTTTTTACCACTATTTGAGGCAAGCTGTATAAACAAATCTCCTTTCATTCATTTATTATTTCTTACAAGCCAGGCTAACTCTGGGTTCTTAATTTCCACTGGCCCCATCATTTGAAGAAATATTTTATATGTACATTCAGCTACAGGGGGATTTGTGGAAGGATTTTTAGTCAGCATTTTCATGAAAACTCCATGGGTTTTTATGAAGTACTGTACCACTGTTAGATAGTTGTTTTCTATATTCTTCCATTTTAATTTTCCTTAAAAGTTGCAGAATTTCAACAATAGAATTTTAACAATGAACAAAATTAATAATATTTTGCAAAATGAAGTTCTGGCAGTAAACTTGTTCATTTCTTTTTGAATCCAAGCAAGATCTGGTGGTGGGGAGAATATATTTAAAATACATTTGCTATGTTATCAAACCTAAAGAGTTGACACCTTTTTTGTAGGTCTAAATTGTCTCCAGATGGTTTTAATAAGAGCTCTTTTGAAGTGCAATTATTCATTCTTTCACTTATCTTGGCTTTTCATTCTGTAAAGAAAGGCTAATTGCTCAGCCTGTTATGATAGATCAGCTCCAAATTTCATGAAATCATGTGGTGCAGCATCAAATTGTGCAGTGTGGGAGAAAGAGAAGAAAAGGAAAATGCGTTTAGTTTCACAATTTCTGACATGATGCTCTGCTTAAGCCCTATGACAGATAAAAGCAATAAACTCAACTATCTCCAATCTTACTAAAAGAAAGCTTATTTATCTGCTGGATAAAGGCTAAAAAGACAAATAGATGATGAATGAGAACAAGAATGTAGCCTTCTCCACAAGACAGAGGAATTAATTTTCTTTGCTTTTGAAAATCTGAAGCTAGGATTTATGAATCACAGGGCTGATAATGGATCTGATTAACTTTTTAAAAATAGATAGTGATTTTTCTATCAACTTTGGTGAGGCAGTGGAAAGAAGACATGGAAGAAGAAGAAGAAAATTCTTGTTTTCCTTTCATTATAATTCCAAATAAATGTAAAATTTATTTTCAGGCCAAATTTTTCCCAAGATAGTTTTGAAAAAAATAATATATCTTCAGCAGTGGGTTCTAAAACCCATTGCTACCAGTTTGTGCATGCACTTGCATTCGCTCTGATTCCCTCTGATTCAGGTGGCCCCAGGAGGAAAAAAAACCCTCTCTCCAAGTGGCCTCAAGAGAGAGTGCTAATGGCCAGATGATTGCAAAGAAATACAATCCTTCCTCCTCCTCCTCCTCCTCCTCCTCCTCCTCCTCCTCCTCCTCCTCCTCCTCCTCCACCACCACCACCACCACCACAACCACAATCCTGTCAGAACATATCATTCCATCCTCTCACCATCCACTCAACTCTCAGCACCTGTCATTCTATCCCCGCCCTCCAATCACAACTGAGGGGATTTCTTGGATGAGTAATTAAATGTTGTGTCCCTCAAGGAGAAAACAGTTGCTTTTTGAAAAAGCATCTTTGAGGCAACTATGACCTGGATGCCTGAGAATCTCTACAGACAAAACATCAAAACATTTTTCATTCAGTGTGTCAGAAATGTGAAGTTTCTCCTACCCTCAAAACGTCGCTACAGAGCACTGCACACCAAGACAACTAGACACAAGAACAGTTTTTTCCCGAACGCCATCACTCTACTAAACAAATAATTCCCTCAAAACTGTCAGACTTTCTACTAAATCTGCACTTCTATTCTACTAGTTTTTCTCATCATTCCTATCACCCATTTCCTCCCATGTTGACTGTATGACTGTAACTTGTTGCGTATATCCTAAGATTTTTATTAATATTGCTTCTTCATTGCTTATTTGACCCCTATGACAATCATTAAGTGTTGTATCACATGATTCTTGACAAATGTATATTTTATTTTATGTACGTTGAGAGCATATGCACCAAGACAAATTCCTTGTGTGTCCAATCACACTTGGCCAATAAAAATTCTATTCTATTCTATTCTATTCTATTAGTCTTGCCTCCTGGGATAGACTAGGATAAATCATGAAGAGGTTGAGTCAGAGGGTTATTTCTGGCCTTTTTCACTACCACTTCTTGTAAGAAGAGATATTACAGCATCTCCCATAGAAGGCTGCCAATCTCTGTTTGAGCTCCTCCAGGAAATGGAAGCCTTCCACCTCCCTATATAATTGGTTCTGTGGTAAAACTGCTGTTACTGTTGGAAATGTCCTTCAAGGGCAATCTGCTTTCTTGTAATGCAAGACCTTCGCTTGGAATCCTGAACTTTTGATTGACTTGAAAAAGATGGACTTCTTCCTTATGAGAGATCCATTCAGATATTTGAAGACAGTTCTCTTCATTCATTTTCTCTTCCTAAAACCTCATGCACCACCTTCCTTCCTTCCTTCCTTCCTTCCTTCCTTCCTTCCTTCCTTCCTCCCCTTCTTGTAGGATTAACCGTTCAATCTTCTTGTTATTGTATTCTTATCTGAAGATACTCCAAATATTAGTCCAAATTCTTATTAGTGAGATGAACAGAACAGATATAATCCAGTCTATGCTTTTAGGTAAAATCTTTCAGAATTGATTTTTTGCACTGAACATTTTTTTTCTGGAATTGACAGTTTTCTCTAATTATACTAGTATATGGGCAAAGGGGAGGGATAAATTGCAAATTTGTTTGTCTGTCTGTCTGTCTGTCTGTCTGTCTGTCTGTCTATCTATCTATCTATCTATCTATCTATCTATCTATCTATCTATCTATCTATCGGATTTGTATGCCGCCCCTCTCCGTAGACTTGGGGCGGCTAACAACAGTAATAAAAACAGCATGTAAATCCAATACTAAAACAACTAAAAAACCCTTATTGTAAAACCAAACATACATACAAACAAACAAACATACCATGCATAAATTGTAAAGGCCTAGGGGGAAAGAATATCTCAGTTCCCCCATGTAGGTGCAGACTGCATGGAACAATGGTTTGAGCATGGGGGCTTGCTCCTAGGAAATAACAAGTTGCAGAATTATTTGCCTGTAACTAAATTTAATGTTATCTGGAGTTGTCTGACTCTGAAAAATTGCATTTCCAGTTTAATTCATCTGAAAGATTCCTTATGCTTTGTTTTTTTGCAATACTGCCATTAGAAAACCAGGAAAAGTTCCAAGAAAGGGCTGCAAACTAGACTCTTTAGGATGATAATGATTTTTCCTATGGGGGACATAAAAAATGCCAGCTAGATCTGGGCTAGCTGCCTGTTTTTTAACAGAGACCTACAGCTATAAAAATAAGTGGAAGCAATTTCTCTCGCTCTTGTTTCCCCTCCTCTCAATTTGGTTATAGTAAATAGCATTTTGAAGATTTTTTAAAAATGGTTGATGCAAATGTTGTTCCCATCATGCTTTACTCCTAAGTCTAGTCAACTACATCACTAAAATTCCATTATTTTTAGTAAAAGTAATGCAAATGCTTAGCATCTTTTTGGCTGAGTCTCAGTATGCGTTTATTATCAGGGGAAGCCAATTTTTCTTGGCACTCCATGTGCTACACAGATGGAGAAGAAGAGATGCTTCTGAGAAGTTGATACTTGTGTACAGATTTTGTTTGAATTGTATAAATAAGCCAATACTAAGGCCAGACAATTGTTTAACCTAAGTCCAGTTAGGCGGATGAAACACTGAATGACCTGAGTAGTGCTCTTCAAATTCCTAAATGTTACAAAAATAAAGGAGATAAATACAGTGATCCCCCGCTCGTTGCGAGGGTTCCGTTCCAGGACCCCCCGCAACGAGCGGGTTTTCGCGAAGTAGCGCTGCGGAAGTAAAAACACCATCTGCGCATGTGCAGATGGTGTTTTTACTCCCGCAGCGCTAGCGAGGAGCCGAAGATTGGGGGCGGCGCGGCTGTTTTAAAATGTCGCCGCCGGCATGGGGGGCTTCCTAGCAGCCCCCCAAACCCGGGTTGGGGGTCCAGGGGGTGCTGGCAAGCCCCCCATGCCGGTGGCGACATTTTAAAACAGCCGCGCCGCGCTGGCTGTCGGCGCTTTTGAGCTGAGTCCCGGAGCGAATTCGCTCCGGGACTCAGCTCAAAAGCGCCGACAGCCAGCGCCAGCGAACGGCTTCTCCGCGCTGGCTGTCGCCGCTTTCGAGCTGAGTCCCGGAGCGAATTCGCTCCGGGACTCAGCTCAAAAGCGCCGACAGCCAGCGCCAGCGAACGGCTTCTCCGCGCTGGCTGTCGCCGCTTTCGAGCTGAGTCCCGGAGCGAATTCGCTCCGGGACTCAGCTCCCAAGCGCCGACAGCCAGCGCCAGCGAACGGCTTCTCCGCGCTGGCTGTCGCCGCTTTCGAGCTGAGTCCCGGAGCGAATTCGCTCCGGGACTCAGCTCGAAAGCGCCGACAGCCAGCGCCAGCGAACGGCTTCTCCGGGACTCCGCGCCGACAGCCAGCGCCAGCGAATTCGCTCCGGGACTCAGCTCGAAAGCGCCGTCAGCCAGCGCCAGCGAACGGCTTCTCCGCGCTGGCTGTCGACGCTTTCGAGCTGAGTCCCGGAGCGAATTCTCTTCAGGACTCAGCTCAAAAGCGCCGACAGCCAGCGCCAGCGAACGGCTTCTCCGCGCTGGCTGTCGCCGCTTTCGAGCTGAGTCCCGGAGCGAATTCGCTTCAGGACTCAGCTCGAAAGCAGCGAGAATGAACGGCGTGGGCGGGCGAAGGGCGGGCGGCAGCGAGGAGTTTGCGTGGGCGGTGGGGAAACTCCTTGCTGATGCCCGCTGCTCGCCCTCCCGCCAGCAAGAGGGGGAAGACCCAGGGAAGCCGCCCAGCAGCTGATCTGCCGGGCGCCATCTACGCATGCGTGCCCATAGAAAAAAAGGGCACACATGCGCAGATGGTGTTTTGACTTCCGGGTTGAAAAATCGCAAATTACCCTGTTCGCAATGGTCGGGGACGCAATAACTGGGGTATTACTGTAATGAGGACAAGTGGAGAGCTTGTTTTTCTTTGTAATATGGATTGGGTCAAAAAGATCACGAAGGTTTGAATATTCTGGCTCCAAAGTTTAACCATTTTCTTTGGCCTTGAACACAATGCATCTTAGATATAAGAACATGTCAAATTAAAACTATTACTAAAGACTACCTTGGGTTAGGTAAGTAGGAGGCATCATCATTAGCTTTAGCCCCTCAGGCAGCAAAATTTGTGGGGCCTCCCTTTGATCTCTAGCTTAAGAGCAAGACTAAAATCACAAGGAAGATTGCTGTGAAACTCCTGAGCAATGATTGTGTAAACATGAAAGGAGTAGGGAAAACTTGACAGAAGGCTAAAAAGAGGGAATTGGGACAAAGAAAATATCCATTCTTCTGCCGTTAATTCTCAACTGAGGCAGTCTTATTCAGTTTTTATTAGTTTTATTTTTTATTTTTTATAAATCTTTGTTTTTTGAGGTTTGTAATTGCACAAAGGTGATTTGGGACCAAGAGAAGAAAAGGATAAAAGAGAGATGGGGGGAAGGAAGAAAGAAAGAAAGAAAGAAAGAAAGAAAGAAAGAAAGAAAGAAAGAAAGAAAGAAAGAGGTTTCCGGTGTTGATGCTATTATGTTTAGGAGCTGTGTTCCCAAAGCTTGAATTTCCTCATTGTGGGGACTGATACAGCATGCTCGGTCTCAGAGGGATCAACTGGAGAAGAGGGGGAAGATCCGGAGACCTCGAGGCAATTCGCAATTGCCTCGAAGGGATAGGAGCAGGGGTGGGTTACTGCCCGGACGGGAGGGAACGCAGTGGGGTAGAGAAAATGGAGCTCCACCCCAAAGCACCCAATTTGCACTGAAAGATGTTGAAAGAAAACACATAAGCCACACACACAGTGGGTGGTAGTAAAAATTTTGGTAGCCATTCACCAGATAGGAGAAACCCTTCAATTCCACTGAGGAAAAAATGGACATTCTGGCTGGCCTTAGCAGTGACTGCAATATAGAAGAAAGAAGAAAAGTGTGACCTAAGCTTGATTGGTGGAGAAAAGATTACCTGAAAAAGTGGTGAAATCAAAAATCAGCTTGAAGGAGCAACAGGATTAAAGCTCAGAATTGGTAAAAAAAAAAAAAAAAGTGATGATCAGGAGAGGGGAGTAGAAACCAAGTTGAAAGAGTCATAGTAACAGTGACCGTGCAAAAAAAGCTGATGGCAAGACTGAAAGCTCTGAGATTTGGAGGTAGATATAAATGGTAGATGATTTAAAGGATTGAAAGGATCAAAATACTTGGGGGGGGGGGTTCTTGCTATTTTCTTGTTGGTTTCAAATTATTTGAAATAATTTGGAAACTTGGGGACTGGAAAATACCCTGAGACATTTTGGAATATGGCAGCCATAGTTAATTGATTTGGAGGAAAGTTTAGAAGAGTAAAAAATTGAAGAACTGTAATGGATTTATGGGATAGAAAACTAAAATTACGGTGTTGAGACTACAAAAAATAAAAACTTTGGAAAATTTTAAGCAGAGAAGGGAGGAAAATTTAGAACATCAAAGCTGGAGCCAAGAAGACAAATAACCGAGTGGAAATAGGAGATGTAAAACTGGTATGTGCAGGAAATAATCTGTAAAAATGGTAGATTGATAGACTATCAAACAAACTAACAAAAAAAGGAAAAAAATGATTGATTGATAACTATTGAAGAACTCTTTAATTAATTATATTATTATTGCATTTACTATAAATATATACTGTAGATTGATAAGAGAACTCTTTTTTGCTCTCTGATAATTATTGAAAGAACTCTATAAGTAATTACATTACTAGTAGTAATTATATTACTATTTATTATATAGATAGACTGTAGGTAGAAATAGATAGAAAGGAAATAGAAATTAAATTAAATTAATAGAAGAGGAGCTATTTAATCAATATAACACATTGTGATTTTTAAGAAAAGAAATGTGTGTCTGTGTAGGTCTTGGCATATTCAGTTCTTTTCTCGTATAAGATTGATAGAATATTGGCGACATTTCAACAAGGTCCCATTAGTCATCTTCAGGCTGTTGTTTTCGGCTGTGTGCTAAGGTGAACAAAGCATGGTTGTAGCTGCCATCTTTCTATATGGCAGTTGATCAGTTGATGGGGTAACACCTTGAGTAGTTGATGCAGTTAATGTTTGCAGATTAGGGGTGACATCCTGAGTAGTTGTTAGATTTGATGTTTGCATATTAGTTGGCTGTTTTGTAATATGTGTCTGTAGTGTAGCATCTGGGGTTTTGGTTTGGCTCTGAGTTTGTAGTCTGACTATGTGTTTATGGTGTGTATCAGTTTGCTTTGTAGGTGTCGGAGGAGGGTGCAGCAGTTAGAGGTGCCACCATGGTTTGGCTTCTGGGTGGTATTTATATGTGGGGTGGGTATGGGCTTGGGTCTGGTGAGGGGGATTGGTTATGGTGTCCTGTGTTGTTTTGGGTCTGATGTCAGTTTTTTGTGGCTGGGATTCATTTGTTGATTAGGGCTAGTTTCCAGATGTCTGGTAGGCAGGATGTATCCTCATATTTGTTCATGTTGTGGGGGAGTTTCTCTATTTCAATGGCTTCCATAATTATTATCTTGTTAAAGTGTTCAGTTTTGGAGATTAATTTGGTTCTTTCAAAATATATTTCATGTCCTGTTGTTTAGAGGTGTTGGAAAAGGGAGGAAGTTTTTTCTTCTTTTCTGACTATATTCTTGTGTTCTGGGATGTGTGCATTTATTCTCCTATTAGTTTGTCCAATATATGTGGCTGGGCAGATTTTGCATGGTATTTCATAGAGTCATTGATTTTCTAGCTGGATCTTGTCTTTGGGGTTTCTTAAGATGTTGGCTAAATGGAAATGATAGAAGTGAGGAGAAATGTGAAGAGCATAGATGATAAGATTGAAAATATGGATAATGACAGAGAATGAGCAAAGGATTAAGACAGTGGAAGCTAAAGTGTACCAGGTAGATCAAAATGTAGAGAGAAAAATAAATTGATTAATAGAGAAATAGAAGAATCTATAGCCTATCACGAAATGGGAAAAACCTCATATTATCTGAACTTTCAAAATATAATGAAGGAGAAGGGAGAGAATCTGGGCAAGAAGTTGGCAGAAATCTTGGCGGAAATACTACAAATAGATACCCAAGAGAGGAAAAGAGATATCGAGGAGGTGTACAGAGTACACACTAATTATGTAAGTAGACACCACTTAGCTCGAGAAGTTCATATCAAATTTGCTAGGAGGGTAGTAAGGGATGATATATATAGACAAACAAGAGAAGAATCGATTCTATATAAAAGAAAAGAAATCATAATACTACAACAGATTCCACAGAGAATGAGGAATAATAGAAAATACCAGTTCTTGACTAACTACCTAGGGAAGAATAAAACAATGTTTAGATGGTTGATGCCAGAAGGCTTATTAATAACCTAGCAAGATAAAAAATTTAAGATCAATTCTTTAGGGAAAACCCAATATTTTTTTGATTATCACTGTGAGATGGATGAGGACCAGGAGAGTAGAGAAAGTAGTGGAGAAGTGGACAGTAGCAGTCAGGAAGAAGGCTAGATAGAAGAAAGGGAGAAAGAAAAAGAAAAAAAGGACAGGAAGAATAAGAAGGAGCAAAAGGTAGAGAATTAAGAGAAACAAGGAATACAAAAAAACAATATAGACAATAATGGAGAAAATTAAAATATAAATATAAATGGATTAAATATACCAGAGCACAAACATTTGTGAAATTAAGGAAATTAGATGCCAGTGTGATATGTTTGCAAGGAGTCCACATTAAAAAAGATTATAAATTACTTCAGAATCCAAAATTGGGGAGACTATATACAGCTTTAACAATTTTTGTGTGACATATGTTAAAAATATAATAAAATTGGGCCCGATGAAGAAGGTAGAATACTAATGATTGAATTGGAAACAGCATAAAAATTTATTTTCATCCTGTTGTCCAATAATAACCAAATTGAATTCTATAAAAAAATAAAAAGTAATAAAACTGGGATATGAAAATATTTATTTATTTACTTATTTATTTATTTATTTGTGGGATTTATATGCCGCCCCCAATCCAATTGGACTCTGGGTGGCTAAAGCAGCTCCAATTGTATAATTGGATATTTTAATGCAATAGTAGACTGCACATTAGATTATAAAAGCTAATGTGTGTGTGCGCGTGTATATAGATGAAATGACACTTGGCTACAATGTAAAATAGTGAGTATACAACTTGTATAACAGTGTAAATGTGCTGTCCCCTCAAAATAATGCAACACACAGCCGTTAATGTCTACATTGCTGGCAACAAAAGTGAGTACACCCCTAAATGTTGGAAAATGAGTTAGGAATATTTTTTAAAATAAATATAAGAGAAGATATATCATTGCAAAACCACTGGGATACCACAAAAGCCTATATACATAGGTTAGCAATAGCTTATTTGGCAAGAATTTTTAAAAAAATAAAGGTTACAACAAGAGCCCCTACATGAAGTTTTTTTTTAAATGGAAGCAGAATTGCAAAAAGATCTCCAAAATAAAAGTGCAAAAGAACAAAGAGATATAAAGCATAACATTATCCGGAATACTCAGGAAAATATGGCACAAAAATTAAGATGGCTAAGCAAAATTATTTTGAAAAGGCAAACGAACCAAGCCATTGGGTGGCATATAAATTGAAAAAGTGATAGATCAATTACAGTACAGTATAAGAAAGGAAGTATACAACACAGTGGAGAAGAAGAAAATAATGTTAATTTTTTTTTACAAATGTATATGCCTGTGAGGATGTCACAGGGGATAAAATTAAAACTTATTTAAAATCAATAAACATTAAATAAATTACAGAAGATCAAAGTGAAATGTTGAATAGTTCAATTCCAACCAGAAAAAACCCAGAAAAATAACAAAATAACCGATCTGGATAGGATATGGTCGAATTATATAAAAATACCCAAAACCTATTGAAAGGGATAATTATTTATGTCTGATTCCCCTTATCTTAATGGCTCTACTTAAGTATTTCTATTGTCAGCTCTGTTCCCAAGATTGCTTTCTGTTTTTCTTTCAGATGGTGCTATGGTTTTCTTAAAGGGGGAAGGGTCTTGAGTCTCTTGGCACTGTTTTCTGGTACATTTCCCACAAAAAAAGAAAGGGAGGAAGGGAAAGAATTAATTTTAAGGAGGCCTTTCTTTCACTTTACATGGCTGATGCAAAGGAAAAGATGGTACTTAGTTCTTATTTTTCACATAAAAGCTGAATGGATTTGCAAGCTCCACCACATGTATCAAAAAGACTAAGAAGAATAGGGAAAGCCTCATTTTGACATTTTTTTTTACTGTATGTCAGCTATATCTTTCTCCAGAAGGAGAAATAGGACTAGTTATCCTAGAGTCGCTTGTCTGATTATCATGATTGCAGCTTTGTCCTCCTAAATCATCTCAACAATCTCGGTATTCTTCCTTAGGATCCATCTAACTAGCGAGGCTGGGGCCAGGAAGGAATTACCTTTCCACCAAAATACTTGTATGTCAGGTTGGCTCTGAATGCTGGAGAATAGGTATTTTCTTCTTGTCACTACTAAATGTTGTCAACATTTCAGGTACTATATTTCCCAGACAGCTTCCCTACCAATATCTGATAGTTGTGCCAAAGAAAGTGTGCTTTTCCATCCCTGCCAAATTTAATATGTGATTGGTTTGTAAATATTCCTCTCTTTTGCAATGAAGGTGTGACTTCATATATCTGCTAAAGCAGAGATTTTGCTTTTCTGTAATGTTCCTGAAAGATGCTAAGAAGTTATTGTTTTTGCTGCTATAGGCCAATACAAGTAAATCTTTGAACACTTATTTCACATTTTCCAAGTACAGGTAGTTCTCAATTTATGGCCACAATTGAGTCCCAAGTTTATGTTGCTAAGTGAGAAAACAGTTAAGTGAGTTTTCTCCATTTTATGAGGTTTTTTTGTCACATTCGTTAATTGAATCATTGCCATTGTTAAATTAAAGGTACGGTTGTTGTTTAGTGAATCTGGTTTCCCCATTGACCTTAATAATAATAATAATAATAATAATAATAATAATAATAATAATAATTTATTGGATTTTTATGCCGCCCCTCTCTGTAGACTCGGGGCGGCTAACAACAATGATAAAAACAGCATGTGACAATCCAATAATAAAACAACTAAAAACCCTTATTATAAAACCAAACATACACACAGACATACCATGCATAACTTGTAATGGCCTAGGGGGGAGGAATATCTCAAATCCCCCATGCCTGGTGGTATAAATGAGTCTTGAGTAGTTTACAAAAGACAGGGAGGGTGGAGGCAATTCTAATCTCCATGGCGAGTTGGTTCCAAAGGGCCGGGGCCGCCACAAAGAAGGTTCTTCCCCTGGGGCCCGCCAAATGACATTGTTTAGTCGACGGGACCCGGGGAAGGCCAACTCTGTGGGACCTTATCGGTCGCTGGGATTTGTGCGGTAGTAGGTGGTCATAAGGTTGCAAAAGGTGATTACATAACCTTGGGACACTGCCACCGTCATAAATGTGACTCACTTGCCAAGCATCCAAATTTTAATTGTACGACCATGGGGAAGCTGCAACAGTGATAAGTGAAAAATTGTCATAGGTCACCTTTTTCAGTGCCATTATCGTTTCGAGCTGTCACTAAACGAAATGTCGCAAGTTGAGGACTATCTGTAGCATATAGTTTGAAAGAGACATGACAATCGTAGGTTTAACCATTCCAGCATCTCCTTCAGCAAAATAATAGTTCAGCTTTATATAGATTACTTAACCAGAGCCAAGATGGCCAATGCATCTTTTTGACCAGATCAGATCAATATTTATCATCTTTATACCAATCAAATAGTAGGAAAACCTCCACTGTCAATATTTTTTTTTAGTTCTGTCACTGTCACTTTCAGTTGAATGATTTCAGTACACGCTTATCATAAATCAGACAGACCACAAAGTGTTTTAACGCTTTGCCAGGAATAAGGAATGCTTACTCAACACTACTGTTGAATGTGCTCACTGTAAGAATTTCTGCATAGAGTGTTACCACTATGTTTGGAAATGTGCCGTCTGCATTGCTGCAGTTAATCACACTGGAGGCGGAGATGTAGTCAGTTTTTCGACATGAAAAATGTTAACATAATTTTATAAACATCACGTCACCTATTGGTGAGGTTATATTTCCATTATTCTATCCAAAATTCCATAAACATAAACCACTGTCTTGTTATGAGACCAACCAACTCTCTGAATCTCAGGCAAAGCAAAAGGCAATTCATCATCATTATCTCTGCCAACATTAAGTCCCAGACTATCAAAGAAGTCAATTTTTTTAAACTTTCCAACTAAATGTCATTGTATTTTCTTCCTAGAATATAGTGCTAGTAAGGCAGTAAGTGCAAAACACTGTAAGAAGTTGCAATTATCTATCAGTCCTGCCTTCAGCCTTAGATAACTCCTGGCTTCATGCAATTAAAACTTGGTAGTTTCTTTAAAATAAAATTAGCAGTACTGAGTTGCCACCAATTTCTGATGGAAGCTTTTAAAAAGATGTAATACAGTCTTTAGCACCAGCGATTCTGTCAATAATCAGAGCAGTCACTAAGTTACAATCAGTTTTTCATGGCTTTACACACCTGAGAAGGGCATAAAGGCCTTCACATTAATTGATCACATTAGTTTTTCATCATTGTTGTGTAGGGTTTTCTGCCTATGCAGGGGTTGGACTAGAAGACTCCTCTGTTATTCTGCATGGTCTTCATTGAGAACAGTCACTTTCTGAGGGAATTGGTAAACCAAGACTACCTGTATATCCAAAGTTTTTTAAAAAGCAAAAACAAATACCTGAATTTATTTATTGATTTTATTTATTTGTCATACAAATATAGTATTGTATTGTACTATGTTTAACATAAGTATAAACCTACACTCAGTAAAAGACCTTGGAATACTACTATCGAATGACCTAAGTGCTGAAGCCCACTGCAACAATATCACCAAAAAGGCTTCTAGAGTTGTTAACCTGATCCTACGCAGCTTCTGCTCTGGCAATTTCACACTACTCACAAGAGCCTACAAAACTTTTGCCAGACCCATCCTAGACTACTGCTCACCTGTCTGGAACCCATACCACATCTCGGACATCAATACCCTTGAAAATGTCCAAAGATATTTCACCAGAAAAGCCCTTCACTCCTCCACTCGAAACAGAATATCCTATGAAAATAGACTAACAATCCTGGGCCTAGAAAGCTTAGAACTATGGCGCCTAAAACACAATTTGAGTATTGCCCACAAGATCATATGCTGCAACATCCTACTTCAGCTTCAACCGCAACAACACAAGAGCACGCAACAGATTCAAACTTAATACGAACCGCTCCAAACTTGACTGTAAAAAATATGATTTCAACAATCGAGTTATCGAAGCGTGGAACTCATTACCGGACTCAATTGTGTCAACCCCTAACCCCCAACATTTTTCCCTTAGACTCTCCACGATTGACCTCTCCAGGTTGCTAAGAGGCCAGTAAGGGGCGTACATAAGTGCACTGGTGTGCCTTTTGTCCCCTGTCCAATTGTCTTTCCTTTCTCTCACTTATCATATATATTTTCTTTCTTTCATATATCCTCTCCTCTAAGTTCACTTTACCCTTATATATATTACTACATGTCTATTTTTCTTCCTATATATTTGTGTATTGGATAAATCAATCAATCAATAAATAAATAAATAAATAAATAAATAAATAAATAAATAAAGTAGAGATAGAAAAGATAAATAGACATTAGGACAGGAACGGTAAGCACAAAGGTGCACTTATGCACTCCCCTTACGGACCTCGTAGAAAAGGGGAGAGGTCTATTGTAGATAATGTAATTGTTTCCCAGAAAGGAAAACTGCCCTTTCCCAAATCTGTAACAGATTTTTGCAGCCCTGGAAAAAAGGAGACCTACAAGAAGGTATGTCCCTAATGCCAAATTGCCAATCTTCCAGCTCAACTTCCATCAACTTCTAAAACAGATACTAAAAGACTTAGTCACAATTCGGTTGTCCAATACAAATTTTCCATTATGCTCAAGATCCTTTAAATGCATAGGATTCCACTCCAGGTCTGGGTTGAGAACAGGCAGCTGTAAAGTTTGGTTCCTTCTAAGCCAGATCCTAGATATACCACCAGTTTGGTGTAGTGCTTAAGGCACTTAGCTAGAAACCAGGAGACCATAAGTTCTAATCCCACAAGGGGTGGGTTCCCCCCAGTTCAGATTGGTTCATCCAAACTGGTAGCAACCTGCTGGTGACATCATGATGTCACCAACCTGGTTCGCTTGTGCCAGTGTGTGCCATCTTTTTTTTCTTCTGAGCATGCACAGAAGCCAAGTTTATGGCACTGTGCATGCGGTCACATTCTTGTTTTGGGCTTTTAAAAAATGAAATATATATTTTGGCACTGTGTATGTGCATGAACGCAAAGCATGCACATGCCCACAAGGCATGCACACGCCCACAAGGCATGCACACGCGGTGTGGGAAGAAGAGAACGGGCAGCCAGGTAAGTAGGAACCAGCGAAGGACTGCCATCTTCGGCGCTACCAGGGCGCCCTCCCAGGCCGTCGGCGTGAGATTTGACTTCTGCGCCGGCACTGCAAGCGAAATCTCATGTGAGGAAGCAAAAAAATGGCAAAAGTTTCTGAAATCTCGCTCGCACGAGCGTCTTCACATAGGAGAGGGGCGGCATACAAATCTAATAAATGAATGAATGAATGAATGAATGAATGAATGAATGAATGAATGAATGAATTTTGCTTGCTGTGCATGCGCAGCAGCCAAATCTCACATGGGGCTCACATGTGCCTACCAGCTGCATGTGCATCCTGAAAATCGCTACCGGAGCGTAGCACCTGACTACTCTGGTGGCAGGCTGTCTGTGCTAGAAACCCACTCGTGAATGCAGCCTTAGGCACAAAACCAGCTGGGTGATTTTGAGCCAGTCGCTCTCACTGAAGCCCCAAGGAAAGGACAGGGCCAAGTCACTTCCAAGAATCCTTTCCAAGAAAATTGCAGGAAGTAGTCCAGACAGTTGTCAGGAGTCAAATACTGACTTGAAGGGGGGGGGAACCCTTCTCCTGCACTCCTCTACTCGAAACAGAATACCCTACGAAACTAGACTGACAATCCTGGGTCTTCAAAGCTTTGAACTACAACGCCTCAAACATGATCTAACTATCGCCCACAAGATCATATGCTGCAATATCTTGCCTGTCAAAGACTACTTCAGCTTCAACCACAACAACACAAGAGCACACAACAGATTCAAGCTTAATATTAGCCGCTCTAAATTTGACTGTAAAATATATGACTTTAGTAAGAGTCATTGAAGCATGGAACTCATTACCGGACTCTGTAGTATCATCCCCTAACCCCCAACATTTCCCCCTTAGACTGTCCACGGTTGACCTCTCCAGATTCCTAAGAGGTCAGTAGGGATGTGTATAAGTGCCCTAATATGCCTTCCGACCCCTGTCCTGTTGTCTCTCCTATATTTCCTATATCTTCTCTTCTATCCCTATATCTTTTCCTCTATTCTCAATTGATATATTTTTATTCCTATACTCTCCCGTCTTTTCTTCCTCTAACATATTTTACTTGAAGGTATCCTCTATTACCTTCATTGTGTATTATTGTGTATTAGAATAAATAAATAAATAAATAAATAAATGTTTGTTTGTTTGTTTGTTTGTTTGTTTGTTTACTTACTTACTTACTTACTTATTTATTTGTTTACTTACTTACTTACTTACTTACTTACTTACTTACTTACTTACTTACTTACTTACTTACTTACTTACTTATTTGGATTTGTATGCTGCCCCTCTCTGAGGACTCAGGGTGGCTCACAGCATGTACAAAAACAGAACAAAAATAAATAAGTAAGAGAAAGAAAGGAAGGAAAGAAAGAAAGGAAAGAAAGAAAGAAAGAAAGAAAGAAAGAAAGAAAGAAAGAAAGAAAGAAAGCTGTACTGGCATATCCCATATTGTACTGCTGGGTAAATGTTCTCTTCTCTTAAGTAATGCCACACATTTTGGAAAAGAACATCAACTCTGACACGCTAATGTCCTATCTCATTATCCTGAAACAGGATATGTTTATAGCTCTAGATCTAAATTCTTGCCTAGGGACAAGTTGCAAAGAGAAAAACTGTTATCCTTGCCCAGGCCCAGAGGGAAAATTAGTTATTGGTTTCATCTCCTGCGGGAAGAAGGTTGCTGATTTCCTGATCAGTAACCTTCCCTAGTAAAAGCATAGATCATTTAAAAAACTCATGCACACCTGGAGAGCAAATTGACACTTCCGAAAGTAAAGTGCACTGCAATCTTGAAAATGAATGTGGAGACTGGAGACTTTGTCAGGATTTCATAACCCGAGAGAAGCAAGGAGAAGCAAGGACATTTATACACTGTTTTTCCTTTCCTTTTATGCTAGACTCAAGTGTGCATGGTCAGATGAAAGAGGGCACCTGTGCAAATTTGTTCAGAATAATAATCATAAAAGGGATATCATCATGGGAAGAAAAAACAAGGAACGTTCCTCATATCCATAACTTTTTCAGTGGAAATTGTGTCTGGGGGAGAGGGGAATGGCATGCTTTTTAGATGTTTACTGAAAGATTCAGAAATTCCCCTACAATAATTAATACAATAATTAGAAAAATATACGAATGTGCAGAGATGGAAAGATTAACGATCGATTTGCGAGGCCAAAAAGATTCAGAATACTTTGAAATTTGGGACAGATGGTATCGATGAATTTGGCATAGGAAAACAAAATGAAAAGAAAGAGCTAAAATTGAAGCACATTATGTAAATACAGTGATCCCTCTATTATCGCGAGGGTTCCATTCCAAGACCCCTCGCGATAATCGATTTTTCGCGATGTAGGGTTGCGGAAGTAAAAACACCATCTGCGCATGCGCACCCTTTTTTTTCTATGGCCGCGCATGCGTAGATGGTGGAGTTCGCGTTCCCCGCCGCCCACGCAAAGGGGAAACCCCGATTCGGCTCCTCGCTGCTGCTGCGCTATCGAGCAGATCAGCTGCTGAGTGGCCGAAGGAACCTTCCCTGGGTCTTCCCCCTCTTGCTGGCGGGCGGGCGAGCGGCGGGCATCAGCGAGGAGCCGGGGTTTCCCCTTTGCGTGGGCGGCCAGGAAGACCCAGGTTGGGGGTTCGGGGGGGTGCTGGGAAGCCCCCCAGGCCGGCTGCGACCTTTTAAAACAGCCGCGCCGCTTCCCAGCTGAGTCCTGAAGCCAAACACGGAAGCTCGCCTTTGGCGTTTGGCTTCAGGACTCAGCTGGGAAGCGGCGCGGCTGTTTTAAAGGGTCGCAGCCGGCCTGGGGGGCTTCCCAGCACCCCCCTGAACCCGGGTTGGGGGTTCGGGGGGGTGCTTGCAAGCCCCCCAGGCCGGCTGCGACCTTTTAAAACAGCCGCGCCGCTTCCCAGCTGACTCCCGAAGCCAAACGCGGAAGTGGTTTTTTTTTAAATTTATATATTTTTTAAAAATCGCGATATAGCGTTTCGCGAAGATCGAGATCGCGAAACTCGAGGGATCACTGTATACAGTATATATAGAAATGAATAACGTATAATAGTATATAGAAGAGTACAATGTATAAGTATATAAATGTATTCAGCATAATAGTATAAAATATAAGTATATTATCTATTTTATTAAAATAAGATTAAGCGTAGCACGATTAAATGCATATAAGGTTACAAAATGTAATGAAGCTCAAAAGAAATATATGCAAGAACGTACCAATGCAGATCTACTTACTGTATTTATTTTTATTTTGTTTTTTGTTTTTTTTAAAATGAAAAATTAATAAACGTCCTGCATACAAACACAAAAACAAAAGGCAAAATAGCAATAGCATTTAGACTTATATATCACTTCATGGTGCTTTTACAGCCCTCTCTAAGCAGTTTATTGAATCAACATCTGGGTTCTCATTTAACCCAACAATCTGGGTTCTCATTTTACCCACCTTGGAAGGATGGAAGGCTGAGTCAACATTGAGCCGGTGGCATAGTTCCCTCTAAGCTGAGCAGTGAGCAATGGCTCACTTAAAAATCATCATCAACTCAGAGTTTTTCAAACCTGCCCAGAAGCCGAGAGGGAAAGAGTGAGAGGGAAAGAGTGCCGCCCAGTCCCCAAGGGACTGCCGCTCAGACACTATACTTTTCCGCCCACCCACCCCCAAAAATTAGAGGGAACACTAGCCGATGGTGAGATTTGAACTGCTGAACTATAGCTAGCAGTTAGCTGAAGTACCCTGCAGTGCTGCACTCTAACCACTGCACCATCCCAGTTCTAAAAGATAAAGAGCATTCAGAATTCCTGCATCTAGAATCAAAGGTCCCCATTACTTCCTGAAAAGATTCATTAGACAATCCTTGTCTTGTAGCCTCCTGCCCTTCCCCAACATTCTCACCCTCCAGGCACTAATTGCCATTCATGAGATGCTCTTTTTGAATTTCCTTTGAGCTCTTTCAGCATGACAGACAGGCCAATATAACAGAATATTTATTTGTGATGCAGATCTCCAGTAAAGATAAGAGCAACCTGTATCCTCCAAACTCTGTCTAACAAATCAAAGGCACAATCTAGCCAAAACCTCTCCAGATTCCTAAGAGGTCAGTAAGGGGCGTGCATAAGTGCACCAGCATGCCTTCCGTCCCCTGTCCTATTGTCTCTCCCAAATGTCTTTATATATCTTTCTCTCTAGTCCTATATCTTTTCCTCTATTCTTTCATGATTTATTTTATTCCTACATCTTTTCTCATATTCTTTCATTGATATATTTTACTATGAGTATATCCTCTGTAACTCTGTAACTATACTATGAGTATATCCTTCCTACGGAAGCCAAAAACACCCTCCCAGAGCCTCTGTGCAAGCCAAAAATCATCTGACTGGCACACACATTCATGTTGGAGCTAACCTAGGGCAACGGCTGGTGTGCCAGCAGATATGGCTCCGTGTGCCACCTGTGGCACCCATACCATAGGTTCGCCATCACTGTACTAAAGTCTTCAGGATGACTACAGGAATCTCACTCCTTCTGTTGAACCTGATGCTTATCTTGTAAATTTCACTCCGAGAATGGCTCATTGATGAGCAACATGATTATCTTCCTCTTGGGTTTTGTGTAAGAGGGTTACCCATTGAATAACTAGGTTTGCAACTTTGATTTTTTCTCTTTGAGTCTCTCATTTATACACACCATCCTTCCTTTAATCCACTCAAGGAGGAAATATTTTTCATTTTGGCTTTCTAACCGGCAGCTGTTTTTTGAATTGTTCCCTAACCAGGTTACCACAAAAGCAAAAATCGCTTTGAGAATGCCATTGACTGATTAACTTCAGAACCGGCTGTGGATTGTAAAGTGTTATTATCTTGTGGCTTGGCCCTCCAGTTGGGCAATTTGCCTGAGGAGGTGGTTGGAGACCAGCATGTCTAAGACGTACCAACAAAATATGTATTGACAGCCATGTCCGTAGTGTAGATTACTTTGTCATTTTCAAGAAACAAATAACGTCTGAGCTTGTTTATACAGTAGTTTCATTAAAAACAAGATTGAACTGTATTTATAACAAGATTGAACTGTATTTAAATTATTGCTACCAAGCAGTGTCCTATTAAATTTCAGCCCTTTGTGAAGCAATACTTAGATATTAAATGGGTTCCTTATATAAATGGGTTTATATAATGGCTCAGGACCAGACTATTTATGGGACCATCTTTTGCCGTATACCTCCCAGAGACCTATAAGAGCACACAGAGTTGGCCTCCTCTGGGTCCCGTCAACTAAGCAATGCAGGCTGGCAGGGCCGTGGGGTAGGGCCTTCTCTGTTGCTGCCCCGGCTCTATGGAATCAACTCCCCCCCAAATGTCCGTACTGCTCCCACCCTACTGACCTTCTGCAAGGCCACTAAGACCAGGCTTTGCTGGCAGGCCTGGGGGCCATGAATTAACAACTATCATGGCCAAATCGTATGAATGTTTAGTATGCATGTTTGTTGTGATTGGTTAATTTATGGGGTTTTTAAATTAGGGTTTTATAATTTTTTAGATTTTAAATTCGACTACTTTTTTTATCATTTTGTATTTATTTTGTTGTTGTAAGCCTCCCTGAGTCCTTCAGGATTGGGCGGCATAGAACTTGAATTAGATAGCTATAGATAGATAGATGGATGGATAGATAGATAGATAGACAGACAGACAGACAGACAGACAGACAGACAGACAGATAGACAGACAGATAGACAGATAGACAGACAGACAGACAGACAGACAGACGCTTTTTGACAGAGTGCTATACCTTTATTTTAAAAACAGAACTAGCCTTCTACATTCAATCCAGGATTTGCCAGCTGTGGTATTGGCAGTTCTGTCCAAAAGAATGCTTTTTTTGTTTGTTTTCCACTGTTAGAAACCAGAAGCATCATATGGCATTTATATTTGTGGCAAGGGATATAGTTTTGCCTATTCCTTTATCATTCTGCATTCCATTGGCTGTTTGCAGATGCTGCTGGCCATGAAGGCAGAACTGGATTACTTAGTCACTTATAGCAAACACAAGAATAATTCAATTACACGTTCAGTTGTACGTAGACATTCCTATGAGGGATGAATTTATGTCTGTACTCCAGCCTCGTTAACAGGATGAGTACAATACAAAATGAAGCAACTTCAGTGTTTCATGCAATTATTTCTCCATGGCTGTGATCGATCAGTCAGGAAATTTTTTGCACATGAGTTTAGCAGGGTTAGTTTAGTTGATTGACAGATACTGGAGGCAAGTAGCAGGAAGTACCTACTGTTAAGCATGGGGAAATCAGGAAGTCCAGCCAGTTAAATATATGTATATAAAAGCTTATTGCAAACTTATGCTCTCTACAAGAATCTGACCTACTCACAGTCAAAGCCAATATGTGGTAGGTAAGAGTCGGGGTAAGCTCGACTATGATTTCTTGTGGGTGCAAAGGAACTTGAGAATGATGATGCATTTGACCCCACTCAGGTTCAAGCTGGTCATCTTCTATACCGTGGGTGTCAAACTCGCTGCGTCATGTTGCAATCACGTGATGTTTCATGACAGTTTTCCTATTCACAGAACTGGGGTGGGCATGACTTGTGTGTGATGCATCTGGCCTGCTGGTTGCCAGTTTGACACCCCTGTTCTACATCCAGTGCTTCTAACAACTCCACTACCTGTTTGTCAGTCATGAGTGTGGAGTACTTCCATGCCTCCCATCTATCACAGACAACTTGCAAAATGGCTAAACCCTCTATTCTAGGCACCCACCTATTCTTGGTAAGAGCACTCCACCACACATTAAGGGCATATTGCTGCCTGCTTTTGCCACCAAACTGTACTATTAAGCAATGGTGGGCTGCCAAAATTTGTACTGCCACACTGTTGGCATGGTTTATTTTGTGGATGTGACTTGATGGTCATGTGACTGGGTAGGAGTAGTTTGTCAGCCATGTGGCCAGGTGGGAGCAGCTTGACAATCATGTGACCAGGGTGGCTTAAAGGTCATGTGACTGGGTGGGAGTGGCTTACCAACCAAGATAAGTTTTCAGGTAAGTGCTTGGACTCTTTTTCAGTTGATTAAGTCACCTTATTTGAATAGCCACAAAAAGGACAAAGGATAGACAGCATTATTTGTTGAGAAGCACAGTAACATTTTAAGGTTCTGCACTGAACACACAAGATTCAGTATGATAACAGATTAGGTAAGTAGCTCAATTTTCTTTAATTGCTATAAAAGTTCAGTTCTAGATAATGATTAAAATGATTAAAAGTGTTTAATTATTTCTTATTTTAAAAGTAATTAAGGATCATAGTAAGGTACTAGAGAAAGAAGGACAATTGAAAACTATTAAGTATTCAATAAATAGTGCAGAAACTTATTACACTCCACTGCGTCCGCCTCCCCCCCCCCCCCATTACTGCTATTAAGTGAGAAAACAAAACTGAGGGAATGTACCAATTAGTTCTTATAATAAATCTGAATGAATGATACCAGTTTCTGGCCTGATCTAAGGTAGAAGAGGGCTTGATTGATTAAGGATTTATGCTATCATGCTGTTTTGCTGGCTCAAAACTGGAGCAATGTCTATTAATGCATCTATGAGAAAGAGCCCACTGGCTCTGTAAATTGTTTTGCATGGATACATGGAGATCCGCAAATGGGAATCTAACATGCAAAACAAGAACAATTGCAAATGCTTTGAACAGAGTGTCTAGGTCTAGTCTGTTACCTCCTTTCTTTATTAAGACAGTGGCTTCATGTAAGCCTTCATAATATTTATTTATTTATTATTTATTAATCAGATTTGTATGCCGCCCCTCTCCGCAGACTCGGGGCGGCTCACAGCAATCGCCATACAATGTAAACAAATCCAATATTTAAATTAATTTTAAAACACCACAAGTTAAAACCAATCATACACACTAGCATACCATACATAAATTTTATAAGCCTAGGGGGGAAGGAACATGTCAATTCCCCCATGCCTGACGACAGAGGTGGGTTTTAAGGAGCTTACGAAAGGCTAGGAGGGTGGGGGCAACTCTGATATCTGGGGGGAGTTGATTCCAAAGGGTCGGTGCCGCCACAGAGAAGGCTCTTCCCCTGGGTCCCGCCAAACGACATTGTTTAGTTGACGGGACCCAGAGAAGGCCAACTCTGTGGGACCTAACTGGTCGCTGGGATTCGTGCGGCAGAAGGCGGTCCCGGAGATATTCTGGTCCGGTGCCATGAAGGGCTTTATAGGTCATAACCAACACTTTGAATTGTGACCGGAAACTGATCGGCAACCAATGCAGACTGCGGAGTGTTGGTGTGACATGGGCATATTTAGGAAAGCCCATGATTGCTCTTGCAGCTGCATTCTGCACGATCTGAAGTTTCCGAACACTTTTCAAAGGTAGCCCCATGTAGAGAGCATTACAGTAGTCGAGCCTCGAGGTGATGAGGGCATGAGTGACTGTGAGTAGTGACTCCCGGTCCAAATATGGCCACAACTGGTGCACCAGGCGAACCTGGGCAAACGCCCCCCTCGCCACAGCTGAAAGATGTTTCTCTAATGTGAGCTGTGGATCGAGGAGGACGCCCAAGTTGCGAACCCTCTCTGGGGGGGTTAGTGACTCCCCCCCCAGGGTGATGGACGGACAGATGGAATTGTCCTTGGGAGGCAAAACCCACAGCCACTCCGTCTTATCTTATAATAACTGACAATGATTCCATACCATTGCTCTGTACCAGGGAATCTACATACAACTGTTGTACTGTAATCACTTTGGAATCAACTACTCAGCTATGCTAGCAATACCAAGATGTTGGTCCCATTCTCCCATATTAACTCACTTATTCCCTCATCCAAAAGAAAGTTATTAAGGATCATCAACCATGGCTGAGCTGGTGCATTTCAACAGGCAGTGCTATATATGCCACCTTTTGCTCCTGGAGAAAAGACAAGTTATATTAGTCTATAAAATATTCCAGCTTTAATAGCTGCCAAAGGCCACCACACACCTACATTGTCTATGTATGCATATGCAGTATGTATGTGTAATAAAATTAATATCCTAGTAATATTACCAGCCTGAAAGTAATATAGCTATTGACAATTATTTCTGTATGTTCAGATAAGATAGAAACATAGAAGACTGACGGCAGAAATAGACCTCATGATCCATCTAGTCTGCCCTTATACTATTTCCTGTATTTTTATCTTAGGATGGATATATGTTGATACCAGGCATGTTTAAATTCAGTTACTGTGGATTTACCAACCACGTCTGTTGGAAGTTTGTTCCAAGGATCTACTACTCTTTCAGTAAAATAATATTTTCTCACGTTGCTTTTGATCTTTCCCCCAACTAACTTCAGATTGTGTCCCCTTGTTCTTGTGTTCACTTTCCTATTAAAAACACTTCCCTCCTGAATCTTATTTAACCCTTTGACATATTTAAATGTTTCAAAGGTGCCAACAGAATTGCCTTCAGCCAATATTGAAGTAACAAGCGACATATACAATTCCTATAATTAAATGAAGATTGCTCATAGTACACATTATTCCTACCTAGGACTTCTACACTTCCCATAACTGATTATATCCTTTGAATATACTTCTGGGAAGAGAGAAATGCAAATAAACCTAAAAATATCAGGAAGTTATTTTTGGAAAAAAACCAAACATCTCCACTCCATTAGATAATCACATCACGGTGTACCCATGAACATACTATCATATAATTATAATCTCTTCCTTGGATAGAATAATTTAAATGTGAAGGAAACTTGAGCCATTTTATTTTCAAACATTGACCCAGAAGGATAACATGAGGATGTATCAGGGCCAAAATGAAATCTTAAACAACTTCCTATTTGCTCTCTGTGATATGATGTACCATTTCAGTCTCATGCCTACTGCACAGCTTGTCATCATGCTGTGGACGTTATTCACCAAAAGAAACTTTAGAAACTAGTGACACACATTCATAGCAGGAAAAGCAACACAGGTTACATCTATTGCAGGACAATTTAAAATAAAAGCTGCTTTAGATACAGACTTCAGCAGAGCTAAGACTGAAGCAGGACATAGTAACCTGCAGTCTAAAATGAATGTGGAGGTCAACATAGGATGTGCTTATTTTGCCTTCATTTTATTTAGGACAAATGTTTGTCTGTTAAATAGTTTTGTACAGCTGCCCAACACATATATAACTGAAAAAAATGAAAATTTGGCCCATGATTACCCAGTGGGCTTTATAACACAATAAAGGTTTCCACAGGGGGCTCCTTAAACCTAATTATACCATCTAAATTCAGTATACCACAGCAGCTACAGTATTTGGAGAAGTAGACCTCCTAACTCTCATTAGTGAGATTAAATGCATTATTATTGGTGTACTTTCACTTAGAACAGTATTCAGTGAATTAGTTGTCTTTAAAAATAGTGTGTGAAAGAAATTCAGAATCTGGGTCCCCTGTACAATACATATTGCTGCTACTCTTGGTTGATCAGGTGCCTCCAGATATGGAATTTAGGTATATGACCATTTCAATTTGCACAGTTTGACCCATAGCAAATTCAAGGATGAGACTATGGCCTCTGTACGGTATTTGATTAGACTGGTAATTGAATCATACAGCATACATACTCACAACCAATGAACTTATTGCTAAAGTCACCTCTGGGAACAGCTGATTGGGGTTATTCCGAGAAACCCACCAATCAGCTTTTTTGTTATTTTCCTTCCCAAAAACTAATGTGGGTTTTATAGCTGCTCCAAGTCCTCGGAGAGGGGTGGCATACAAATCTAATTAATAATAATGATAATGATAATGATAATAATAATAATAATAATAATAATAATAATAATAATAATAATAATAATAATAATAATATGCAGGAAGCAAAATCTAATGAAAATCTTGCGCATGCAAGATTTGGATGACTTTTTTTTTTGCTTCTGCGCATGTGCGGAAGAAAAAAATGCCGAACTCTCATGTGCACATCCTCTCGTGAGATTTTTCTTCCTGTAAATGCACAGAAGCAACTTCTCATTGGAGTGCACAAAGCTGTGCGGGCAGCTCCATTTTCACTATCAGAACGCAATGTGGCATGTTCTGGCTAGCAACCCAATACTGCTCTGTGGGTATGGAATTTGCAAAGTGGCTACAGCTTACAGACTACAAAAAACAGCACGACAACAAATCTAATTAATTAAAATTACTACTAAAAATCCCATATATATTAAAATCAGTCAGCCAACTCATTTTTATAGTATGGCTCATCAAACTCAACATAGACAGCACATTTTCCCCTTAAAAAGGTAATGCACTAAGTAGCAGAAATGCGCTTTCAAATATGGCTGGAATAATCTTCTCCTTGATACGTTCAACTGACTAATCAATAAAGTATACAGCACTATACTGATAGTTTGCTGATAGCACTGATGCAACAGGAAAAGGCCAATCAGAACCCCTTTCATTGCAGCTCTATGGCTACATTGCAAATGTTTTTGGATAAGTGTCAGCGATATGTTATCCCTTTTTTCCATTGCATGTTCCAATGATAATAGGCATGTGTTTCGTTAAATTGTTTAACATAGCCTTAGTACACGATAGATTTCGTGTCTGCCAACTGACAGAACTGCCGAGAAGTTTACTGAGTGCAGATGATCGTAAATGCAAGAGCTTTGAAGGTCTGCTCTGTTTCCAGGAGCTTTTGGCAAAATCCAGCCTCGGCTTAAATGACCTTTAAAACTTTCTCTGGGTTGCGGGGTTCATTTGAAGCGGCTCTCAGAGCTGAAACTTAAACTACTTCTGCTAAGCTAACAAACCACATAAGTCTTGGCCGAACACTGAACTTAGAGTATGCCTAACCAAACACAATCAAGTCAGGTTTCCTTGATTCCAGCAGTAAAGTAGAGAAATCATTCCTCCACTCAAAATAGAATACCGTACAAGACTAGACTTTCAATCCTGGGCCTAGGAAACCTAGAAGTAAGATGCCTTAAACAAAATCTAAGTATTGCCCACAAGATCATGTGCTGCAACATCCTGCCTGTTGGCGACTACTTCAGCTTCAACCACAACAACACAAGAGCACACAACAGATTTAAATTTAATATTAACTGCTTCAAACTTGACTGTAAAAAATATGACTTCAGTAACCGAGTTGTCGAAGCGTGGAACTCATTACCGGACTCCATAGTGTCATCCCCAAACCCCCAACACTTTACCCTTGGATTATCCACGGTTGACCTATCCAGATTCCTAAGAGGTCAGTAAGGGGCGAGTACAAGTGCACTAGAGTGCCTTCCGTCCCCCGTCCTATTGCTCTCCTATATCTCCTATACCTTTCTTCTATTCCTATATCTCTTCTTCTATTCTTTCATTGATATGTTCTATTACTATATATTCTTTTCTATTCTGTGTTAGATATATTTTACTATGAGCATCTCCTCTATAACCGTCATCAAGTATTTTACTATGTGTGTATATTTATTTATTTATTTATTTATTTATTTATTTATTTATTTATTTATTTATTAAATTTGTATGCCGCCCCTCTCTGTAGACTCGGGGCGGCTGAATATATATATACCCACTAAAACTCTCATTGTGTATTGGACTAAATAAATAAATAAATAAATAAATAAATAAATAAATCTAAATCTCTGTTTCTTCAGAGTTTGGAACTAACAGGAAAGCATTTACGCTCATTTCTAAGAAATTATCAGCTTCTCCATTCATGTACGCTTCCTTAAATTATCCAGTTGCAATAAAAGAAAGGATGGGTGTTTGCAGGGTTGGGCTGCTGCCCGGATCGGGGTGGGGGGAACGCAGTGGGGTAGCGAAAATGGAGCTCCACCCCAGAGCACCCAATTTGCATTGAAAGATGTTGAAAGCAAATGCAGGGCGTCCTGCATAAGCCATGGCCACAGTGTGGTAGTAAAATTTTTGGTAGCCCTTCACTGGCTGTTTGTCACCTAGTGCAGGTGAGATTATTATGCTTGTAGCACATTAAGAGTTAGGATTGCAAGTTATCTACTTGTAGTATCTCAAGATAGTTACTTAGGGGTAAGTGCTGGTCCTAGGATATCTGCGAGACCGCCTTCTGCCGCACGAATCCCAGCGACCAGTTAGGTCCCACAGAGTTGGCCTTCTCCGGGTCCCATCGACTAAACAATGTCATCTGGTGGGACCCAAGGGAAGAGCCTTCTCTGTGGTGGCTCCGACCCTCTGGAACCAGCTCCCCCCAGAGATTAGGATTGCCCCCACCCTCCTTGCCTTTCATAAACTCCTTAAAACCCACCTCTGCCATCAGGCATGGGGAAAGTGAAACATCTCCCCCTTGCCCATGTAGTTTTTGTGTATGATTCGATTGTGTGCTTGCTTGTTTTTTATATATTGGGGGGGTTTTTTTGGATTTTTTAACCTAAAACTGTAATTTAGATTGCTAAATATTAGATTTGTTACTATGTACTGTTTGTTACCATTGTTGTGAGCTGCCCCGAGTCTGCGGAGAAGGGCGACATATAAATCCAATAAATCTAATTTTTAAAAAAAGAATTGCCCAATGATAGCAAGTAGAAGAAATTAATGTTTTACTGACTTACAAAAGCCCCAATTTGCTTCCAATGGTTGATTCTTTTCCCACTTGATTAGTAATCATATTCCAATTTTCCTTATGCTTATAATAGGAACTTTAAATGAATTTAAAGTTCGTTTAAATTAAGTTTCTGGGTCATTTTATAATTAGCCAGGAACAAAGTTAAGACTTTACTGGAAATAATTGTCCTGGAGCAAAAAGCATCCTCGTGCCTGTATTGTTTTTGGCTTGACGTGGCTTCTTAGGCTACATCTGACAAGTTTTAATTCCAAATAAAGCATATCTTTAGAATCCAAAAGCAAAGGAACAGGGCAAGTAACTATTTCATATCATTTTCACTGCTCTTATGCCACACATTCCTGAAAAAGACTTAAGGGGCAGTTAGCACCATCAACATAAAACAAAATAACAACCCAACTTCCCCCTCCAGGTACTTATAAAATGACAAATTCAAAAAAAAAAAAGATTTAAAAACGGGAAAAGGCAAATGTAATTTTTGCCCACAAGCCCCACCTTCATTCAAAGCAAACCCTCTTCCTGTGCCAGGCAGAAGAGGAAGGACTTCACCAGCCAAGAGGAACAAAGCTGACAGATCTCTGTTGGTTCTAGAGAGTTAGAGCAGCTGGTAAAAAACGTGTGATAGAATGGGCAACAGGTTTTGGGAATTCACAGGAAGAACCAGAGGAAGTGAATATGGGAAGCAGGACCATTCACTGAACTGTACAGGGAGGGAAAGCAGGAGCTCTAGAGTAACTCTGCCTCAATTTATTTATTATTTATTTATTTATTTATTGGATTTGTATGCCACCCCTCTCCGCAGACTCGGGGCGGCTAACAACAGTGATAAAAAACAGCATGTAACAATCCAATACTAAACAACTAAAAAAAACCTTATTATAAAACCAAACATACATACAAACATACCATGTGTAAATTGTAAAGCCTAGGAGGAAATAATATCTCAGTTCCCCCATGCCTGACGGCAGAGGTGGGTTTTAAGAAGCTTGCGAAAGGCAAGGAGGGTGGTGGCAATTCTAATCTCTGGGGGAGTTGGTTCCAAAGGGCCGGGGCCACCACAGAGAAGGCTCTTCCCCTGGGTCCTGCCAAACGACATTGTTAAGTTGACAGGACCTGGAGAAGGCCCACTCTGTGGGACCTAACTGGTCACTGGGATTTGTGCAGCAGAAGACGGTCCCTGAGATAATCTGGTCCGGTGCCATGAAGGGCTTTATAGGTCATAACCAACACTTTGAATTGTGACCAAAAACTGATCGGCAACCAATGCAGACTGCGGAGTGTTGGTGTAACATGGGCATATTTGGGAAAGCCAAATATACACTGGAATGGAATGGAATGGAATGGAACAGAAGAGAACAGAACAGAATAGAATTCTTTATTGGCCAATTGTGATTGGACATGCAAGGAATTTGTCTTTGGTGCATATGGTCTCAGTGTACATAAAAGAAAAGATACATTTGTCAAGAATTGTGAGGTACAACACTTAATTATTGTCATAGGGTAAAAATATGCAATCAGAACAATCAACATTAATAAAATTCATAAGGTATAAATCATATACAGTCATAAATGGGAGGAGATGGGTGATAAGAACAACGAGAAGGCTAATAGTTATAGTAATGCAGTCTTTGTGAATAGTTTGATAGTGATGAGGGAATTATCTGTTTAGCAGAGAAATGGAGTTCAGGAAAAAACTGTTCTTGTGTCTACTTGTCTTGGTGTGCAGTGCACTATAGTGTCATTTTGAGGGTAGGAGTTGAAAGGATTTATGTCCAGGATGCGAGAGGTCAGTAAACATTTTCACCACCCTCTTTTTTACTCCTGCAGTATAAAGGTCCTCAGTGGAAAGCAGATTGAGAGTAATTGTTTTTTTCTGCACTTCTGATTATCCTCTGAAGTCTGTGTCTAGCTTGCTGGGTTTAGATTTACTCAACCAAAATGTTATAGAGGTGCAGATGACAGACTCAGTAATCCCTCTGTAGAACTGTATCAGCAGCTCCTTAGGCAGTTTGAGCTTCCTGAATTGGCGCAGAAAGAACATTCTTTGTTGTGTTTTTTTAATGACATCTTTGATGTTAGGTCTTGAGATATGATAGAACTTAGAAATGTGAAGGTCTCTACTGTTGATACTGTGTTGTCCAGTATTGTAGGAGGTGGAAGCATGGGAGGGTTTCTCTTAAAGTCTACCACCATTTCTATGGTTTTGAGTGTGTTCAGTTCCAGATTGTTCCAGTCAAACCACGAGGCTTCAACTTCCCGTCTGTATAAGATTTCATAAAGTGGAATCTGAATTTTATAAAATTTGGGAAAAAGTGTATAAATGGTGGAATTTGAAAAAAAAGATTATTGAAGATAACAAAACAAAGCATGAAACAGTAAAATGTATATTTTTGAATACAACTCACAGGGAAATTCAATGAATAACATTATTTTTATTAACTAAGTTTAACTATTTAATCATAACTATATAGAAACATAGAAACATAGAAACATAGAAGTCTGACGGCAGAAAAAGACCTCATGGTCCATCTAGTCTGCCCTTATACTATTTTCTGTATTTTATCTTAGGATGGATATATGTTTATCCCAGGCATGTTTAAATTCAGTTACTGTGGATTTATCTACCACGTCTGCTGGAAGTTTGTTCCAAGGATCTACTACTCTTTCAGTAAAATAATATTTTCTCATGTTGCTTTTGATCTTTCCCCCAACTAACTTCAGATTGTGTCCCCTTGTTCTTGTGTTCACTTTCCTATTAAAAACACTTCCCTCCTGAACCTTCCCTCCACTTCCCTCCTGAACCCTCCTGAATATAATCAATAGAAAATGTTTGAAATTTTAGGTTTATTTTTCTTTGTATATTAGTATTGTATACAAACAGATATTTCATCGATAAGTTTACTTTTCTGTATTGATCTAAAATAGAATACTTTTTATTTCTGTATTAGGAAGACTTCTATAATAAGAGGATCAATGGTAGCTCCTATATATGTTAAATGTTGTTAGTTTTGTCTGTCTTACATTTTAAAAAAATTCAATAAAATTATTATTTTTTTAAAAAGATTTCATCATTGTCTCAAATGAGACCAATTACTGTTGTATCATCTGCAAACTTCAGCAGTTTAACAGATGGATCATTAGAGATGCAGTTATTGGCATATAGAGAGAAGTGGTGAAAGTACACAGCCTTGGGGGTCCTCTGTGCTAATCGTACAGATATCTGATATGATTTTGCCTAGCTTCACCTGCTGCTTCCTGTCTGTTAGGAAGGTACAAGTTGTTAAAATAAAACTACAGTACTTTGGAAAGTTTTTTCAGACGAATGTCAAGCCCTGAATGGCTGGTAAACTCAGGAAACAAGAAGTCCTGGACAGGACTTTTATAACCAGAGGGTAATATAACAGAATGTAACATTCCTCTCTCAGCCAGTTTCATTGATTGTGGATGAGTGTGAATCATACTGACCTACCTGGCATTTAATAGCAGCAGCCAAAATCCCTGGGGTTGAAGGATGTGGATCTTTGGTGCTGGTGTGAGAATTGAAAGCAAGAAAACGTAATCAGTCTAATATACTAGGTCTCTTGCCTGTCACCAGAACCCCATTCCCCTCTGCTCTTACTGGCCAGCATTACCCTCCAGCCAAGGAATTCCTCAAATATCTAGCACAGGTCATGCTGAACCAGGTGAAGGGCAGATCTTGACTTTGCACTTTATCCCATTGTCAATACTGGCCACTTTCCATTTTCACGATGCAGAAAGAGATGGTTTTACCCTCCTCCCTCTCTCAGCTCATTTTGCAAATGCACCCTGCATCAACAGAAATCTTTCTCTGAGGCAAATGGGCAGATAAGAAGTATGAGAAAGAGAGGGAGGGAACAATGGTGAAATCCAATATTTTTTTACTACTGATTCTGTGGGCATGGCTTGGTGGGCGTGGCAGGGGAAGGATACTGGAAAATTCCTGTCCCTACCCCACTCCAGTGGAAGGATACTGCAAAATCTCCATTCCCTCCCCACTCCTGGGGGGAAGGATACTGCAAAATCTCCATTCCTTCCCCACTCCCGAGGGAAGGATACTGCAAAGTCTCCATTCCCTCCCCACTCCTGGGGGGAAGGATACTGCAAAATCTCCATTCCCTCCCCACTCCTGGGGGAAGGATACTGCAAAATCTCCATTCCCTCCCCACTTCTGGGGGAAAAATACTGCAAAATCTCCATTCTCTTTCCACTCCTGGGGGAAGGATATTGCAAAATCTCCATTCCCTCCCTACTTCTGGGGGGAAGGATACTGCAAAATCTCCACTCCCTCCCCACTCCTGGGGGAAAAATACAGCAAAATCTCCATTCCCTCTCCACTTCTGGGGGGAAGGATATTGCAAAATCTCTATTCCCTCCCCACTCCTGGGGGAAGGATACTGCAAAATCTCCATTCCCTCCCCTTCCATAACCTAGCCTGAATTTTTGAAATTGGCTTAAGAAATAGCTGATAGCAACAAGAGGGACAAGAAGATTGGGCTGCAATGCAGAATTGCCTTGAATCAGCCCTTCAAGCTTCTGCTTATAGTACATCTCAGTTCTTCTCATCCATTATTGCTTTGCTTTCATCTGAGATAGGAAATCCCTCACAAAATTAGGAAATATGAAGTCCAGTCCCAGGTTTCAGCCTTTGAATAGCCCAGAAATACAGCACCTCCCCTCTCACCTTCCTCATTCCAAGATCTGAAGCTGGCAATGTCCCTTGAATTCTCTTGTGGGAGACCAGCTCCTAGAACCATGATGGCGAACTTATGACACGCGTGCCACAGGTGGCACGTGGAGCCATATGGGAGGGCACGTGAGACTTTGTCCTGTGTCAGTTCCAGCACACATTCACGCACTGGCCAGCTGATTTTAGGCCTTGGGGAAGGCCGTTTCACCCTCTGGATGCTTCAGGGAAGCCTCCCTGAAGTCCCAGAGGCAAAAAAATTGCCCAATGGAAAAACCGGAAATTCAGAAAAAACACACTCCTGCTTTGCTGTTGTGCTGGTTTTTTGCACTCTGGAAGGTTCAGGGAAGCTTCCTGAAGCTCCAGAGTGCAAAAAACAGCACAATGGGAAAACCGGAAGTGCGTATTCTGAACTTCCGGTTTGCCCATTGTGCTGTCTTTTGCACTCTGGGCCATCAGGAAACTTCCCTGAACCTTCCAGAGTGCAAAAACAACAACAACAACAGCACAACAGCAAAGCAGGAGTGCGTTTTTCAGAATTTCCGGTTTTTCCATTGGGCAATAATATATACTATTATTTCGAACAAACTCCCTACTTAACTTACAACTATACCTACGGAAATCAGACTCATTAAATTCACAACATATTTACAAACAGTTCGCTCAACTACTAGAGCCAACAATAACAATTGGCTCTCCTTGTTCCTCCCCCCTATTTTCCCTTCTTTCCCCCTCTTCCTTTTCTTTTTTCTTTTTCTTTCTCGCTACTATCTAATCTATGTTCATGTGTGATTACAGTATAAGTATGTTTATTGATGCTTTGTATTTTAACTGTTTGTATTTTGGTTGTTTAAATAAAGTATTTTTTAAAAAAAATTAAAAAGGAAGCTTCCCTGAACCTTCTGGAATTCAAAAAACAGCACAACGACAAACTGGAAGTGCGTTTTCCCAAACTTCCGGTTTGCCCGTTTGGGGATTTTTTTTCACGTACCAGGCTTCAGGCAGGGGGGGCAGCATGGGTGTGTGTGTGTGTATACATGGGGGGAGGGAAAGGATATGGGCAGGTGCACACATGCTAGCACACCCACACACAACCTTTTGGCACATGAACCAAAAAGGGTTTGCCATCACTGTCCTAGGAGATTGGGGCTCACATAATCTAGCAGCTAGTCTATTCCAGGCTTTATTCTCTTTACAACCAATAAGAAAAGGACCAGGCAACTGGGAAACAGACTTTTCCAAATCATCTTGTAAAATCCTTCAGGCCCCATCAAGGGTGTGATATAAATTAGTCTGACTTAGATTTATTAATCACTGCAACACCAAACAGGCTCCGATATGCATAACTCAACAATACACTTTTTTTGTTCCAGCTTGAATGTTCATCCAAGGAGTTCTTTTTATGTCAAGCTTCCAAGCCTTGGTAAATAGGTCAAAGCACAAAGTTATGATTTCACTCCTAAGAATGTACTTAGCAATCATAGACTCATTTTCCTTTGGCAAAAGGAATGCCACACAAACCTGCCAATTTTTCTTGAATCAAGTTGTTGTGCTTGAAACAAAGGAGGCAAACAGCACACACAAGTGTTTTAAGGAATAGCTTAATAAAATTCTCATTTCTTACTAAGGAATGCAGGAATTGTACCTGTATTAAAAGTTAGGTCAGAAGCATATTTGTATTTTGCATTTTGGAAAACTAATTTGCTTGTTGTTCTCTCCTGGATTCAGCATAAGTGAGTGTGAGAAAGAAAGAATTACATTGACATTAGCATATCCTAGAACAGTGTTTCCCAACCGGTGTGCCGTGGCACACTGGTGTGCCGCGAGACATGGTCAGGTGTGCCGCGAAGAAAGCAGCTCAGCTTCGGTCTCGAAACTTTTTGCGAAGAGCAAAAAGTTGTGAGAACGGAAGTGAGCTTCCTTCTTAGCGCCTTCCAAGTTTTCCGGCAACTGCAGCGCCCCGCCCGGCTGGAGCCTCCCTGGCGGTGGCAGCAGGTGAGCTTTGGGGCCTGGTGGGAGGGTAGCGGCAGCGGAAGGGCGGCGCGCAGTGGGAGGGTGATGGCAGCCGCAGCCGCAGCGGGTAGTAGCCGTGGGGCAGCGGCAGAGTGGTCAGCTGTGAGGCGGAGCTCCGGAACAAAGGCACGGAGGGCGGCGGCTGGACATGCTAGAATTGCGTGGCTGGTACTTGCCTGCTGTCTGGGCCGGGACGGAGGCTCCAGCCCCACTTCCATGCCCAGCGCAACGCCAGCATGTACAGCGTCTAGCAACACATCTAGTCGCCTTCTGTGCCTCAGTTCCGGAGCTCCGCCTGACGACCTTGCCACCGCCCCACGGCTACTGCCCAATGCGGCTGCTGAGAGAAAGAGAGAGGGAGAGAGGGGGGGAGAGAAAGAGATAGCAAGAGAGAAAGAGAGAGGGAAAGAGGGGGGAGAGAAAGAGAGAGAAAGAGAGGGAGAGGGAGAGAGAGGGAGAGAGGGGGGAGAGAAAGAGATAGCAAGAGAGGGAGAGAGAGAAAGAGAGAGAAAGAGATAGCAAGAGAGGGAGAGAGAAAGAGAGTGGGAGAGAGGGGGAGAGAAAGAGATAGCAAGAGAGGGAGAGAGAGAAAGAGATAGCAAGAGAGGGAGAGAGAAAGAGAGAGGGAGAGAAAGAGATAGCAAGAGAGGGAGAGGGAGAAAGAGAGTGGGAAAGAGGGGGGAGAGAAAGAGATAGCAAGAGGGAGAGAGGGGGGAGAGAAAGAGATAGCAAGAGAGGGAAAGAGAGAAAGAGAGGGAGAGAGGGGGGAGAGAAAGAGAGAGAAAGATAGCAAGAGTGGGAGAGAGAAAGAGAGGGAGAAAGAGGGGGAAGGAGGGAGAGAGAAGGAGGGCAAAAGAGAGAGGAAGGAAGGGAGAAACAAAGAGATGGAGAGAGAGGGGGAAAGAAAGAGGAAGGAAGGGAGAGAGAGAAATAGGGAGAGAGAAATAGAGCGAAAGGGAGGAAGAGAGAGATTTTTTTTGTCCAAACTTTTTCTTAGCCCCCCCCCCTCAATGTTCCCCAGGATTTTCTAAATGTGAATAATGTGCCGCGGCTCAAAAAAGGTTGGGAAACACTGTCCTAGAAGATGACTCTGCAACAATTAGCAAAATAAAAGGAAGGAAGGAAGGGAAAGAGAAAGAGAAAGAGAAAGAAAGGGAAAGGAAGAATGAAAGAGAAAGGGAAGGAAAGAAAGAAAGAGAGAGAGAGAGAGAGAAGTAAAAAAAAGAAAGTAATGTCTGTGCTATATTAGAAAACATAGACAAGATCAATCATGCACCCATCTGCAAATGCTCTGAGATTCTGAAGGATTGAGAAGAACAGAGGTCTCAAAGAAATATCAAAGATACCCAGTTTTAAACTAATCAGCAGACACTTGGGACTCCCGAGGGGGAAATACAAACATAGAAAGCTTGGAAAAATGACAGGCATGCTCTTTATTTGTTTTGTGTCCATAGAAAGGTTTGTTTATGTGATTTAAAAAAAAAAACCATAGCCCTATAAATGTGATTTGAGTAACTCATCAGTCACCACTTGAGTCTGTATTTTGTAAGTAGCTGTTTACCGTGCCTCCTTGGCAACCGAATGCCAGGTTTACTCTCAGGGTTTGTACAATACACAGAATGATTCATGAAATGGTTAATTGCTTCATTCAGGGCACAAGCCTGGCTGTATTCCCGTACATATAAACAAAAGCCATCCCAATTGCTTTGCTGAGTGACACCGTGTGTGGTACAGGAAGTTGCATGGGGAATTGGTCAAACCATCTTGTGTTACTGTAATTAATTAGTCATCAAGTGCTTTCCTCCTCAGCTTAGCAACCGAGTAGTACAGTTTAAGATCCATCCCCGTGTACAGATACATCTAACTGCAGGCTTGTCTTCTGGGAGAAGAGCAATAAATATTTATCTTCCCTTTCAACAAGGGTTTAACCCCTGCTCTCCACAGCATGGTCTTGCTCTCTTCTTCCTTCGTCCCCCACCAGTGGCTTCAGTTTTAAAAACCTGCATAAATAATAATGCACACTTAATAAACAACTCAGCTCGGCTATGCACATCACCTCGGTGTCTTGAGAATGAATCATTGGATGTCTTTTCTATGGAAAAATAAAACACTTAGTAGATTGAAACCAGGTCATGGGGTGAACATTGACTAAGGCAGTGTTTCCCAACCTTGGCAACTTGAAGATATTTGGACTTCAACTCCCAGAATTCCCCAGCCAGCAAATGCTGGCTGGAGAATTCTGGGAGTTAAAGTCCAAATATCTTCAAGTTGCCAAGGTTGGGAAACACTGGACTAAGGGATGTGTAGGGCATAAAGAAACACACACACACACACACACACACACACACACAGAGGGGGGGTGTGGAGAAAATATCTTTCTGATATGATATTGTTTTTAAAAAAGTTAAGAATAGCATTCCAGAATATCTTCAAGCCAGAGACAGTTGGAGATAGAAGGGAAAAAGATAAAGAACTGAAGACAATTCTCTACAATGTGCTTGTCTCTGTGGCTAACACAATTTCTACTATCCTCAACCACCTTAGCCAGCAATCCTGCTGGCTGGGATTCATGAGACTTAAATCCTCGCCGATATGGATGGGGGGAGGGCTTCACTGGAACCTCAAAATTGACTCTTTCAAATCCCGCCAACATATTTCCATTATGCTCCGTTCCATATAACAGAAAGTAATGAGAAGGTAAATCAGCATGACAGTCCAGCTATGAGCAGAATAAAATGAAATCCACTGAGCCAAAAAAACCAAAGAGGTACTTCCAAAATGTATCACACCAAACCTATAAAGCTGTTATTATTTTCTTTGAAGGTTACATCCCAATCTTGTTCGCTGTGACTGTTCAATTTCCATGAGGAAAAATTAGAGCAAGAGTAGAAAATTCCCAAGAAAAGTATTATCTTTACAGACTTCATATTTACAGGTCCTGTTTTATATTTACAGGTACGAAGATGGATCAAGAGCCCCATGGTTAGCATGGAAAAACATCAGACGAGCAGCCTCAAATATCCGGGCGCCACTGTGATGCACATATCTCAGGGGGAGACTGACATTGAAGTCCCGTTTTGCCAGATGTGCTTCAGTGATCACACGTTTCCAAAAGGGATCGTCCCACAGGACTCCGAATCCTGTTGCTGGGAAGGACCCCGAAGCTGCAATGTAAGCAGGCCTCTTTCTTTGCATGTTGTTGTTGTTGTTATTATTATTATTATTATTGTTGTTGTTGTTGTTGTTGTTGTTGTTGTTTGTTGTTGCTGCTGCTGCTGTTGTTGTTGTTATTATTATTATTATTATTATTATTATTATTATTATTATTAATTAGATTTGTATGCCACCCCTCTCTGAAGACTCAGGGCGGCTCATAGCATACAATATGAAACAGTGAATACAGAGACAAATCTAATTAAGTAAACTAAAAAGCCCAATATATTAAAAATCAATCAAACAAATTCAAATCGTGGCCATACATCACCAGGGAGTCTAGATCTAATTGCCCCAAGCTTGGTGACATAAGTGAGTCTTAAGACTCTTGCGGAAGGCGAGGAGGATGGGGGCAGTGTGAATCTCTGGGGGGAGATGATTCCAGAGGGCTGGGGCTCCCACAGAGAAGGCTCTTCCCCTTGGCCCACCCCAAGCGACATTGTCTGGTTGGTGGGACCTGGAGAAGGCCAACTCTGTGGGACCTAACTGGTCGCTGGGATTCATATGGCGGAAGGCGGTCCCGCAAACAATGTTAACAATCGGTGGCTGTACTTAGATTTCTCACCTTACAAAATGCTCATATATTTGTCTGATTTAATTATTTGGTTTATACACCCTACCTTTCTGTTCATGGGTGGTAGCTTAGTATAGTGCAACTAAGGGCTCTCAAATACATACTAAAAACCAGAAAAATAGAAAAAAAATAGATAAAAATAAATATTATTTATTAATACATATATTGACTGCAACTAGGATGGCAATAGCCCAACATTGGAAACAACCAAAACCTCCTGACGATGCCTTGATATTAAAAAAAATATTAGACTGTGCAGAATCGGATGCATTAACGCTCAAATTAAAAAATAAAGAAGACTCTGACCACTATAAAACTTGGAAGTACTTTTATGATTGGTTCAAGAGAAGAAACGAAAACTTAAATTGAAATACAACAATAGTAATACCTTTCCCCTCTTTTTTGATATAACAAATTACAAAAGATCTATATACAGTAACTTTTAGGAAAAATCTGTATGAATTTAAATAAATTAAATAAGAATGTATGAAGGCGGTTAAGAAAATAAAAATAATTAAAAATATATGGATAACCAAAAGGAAAAAATAGTGGATACCGATGGCATACTTCACCAGAAGATAATTTGAAATTAGAAGATGACGTATAACTTCCCCCTCACAAGAGAATTTAAATTTAAATAATATATATTATGTTATCTGTTTACTGTTATTGTTATTATTGTTTAGTGTACTTAAATAAGTAATTAACTGTATTAACTAGGATTATTTTTTGTTTGTACGTGTTAGTTTCGTCTTGTTTCAATTTATGGTTCGATTATTTATCTTATATTTTTGTAAATGTGTATATATGTATTTTAAATCAATAAAAATATTTTTAAAAAACCCCAGTGCTAAAATAATTTGCAATTAAAGGCTGGCAAAAGAGAAACGGCATTGGTTCTCTTTGAAAGGCAGCATGAATGAGGAAAAGGCCTAATATACCTGGTGCATTTCATAACATGGGAACAAGGGCGGAAAGAGCCCTTGCTCAAAAATCCCCCAAAGAGCTTCTGAAACAGATATTTCTTCAGAAAGGCTTGAATTCTACATGCTGTAGTCAGAACGTGACTACATTGCAAACTTACGGGGATGGGAATGGAGCCGCAGCTCACTGATGCAAGAGTGAGGTAGATCTTTTAAAAGCAGTTGAGCTTCTCACGAAATCCTCAGTCCAGTCTTTATTGTCTATGTTGACTCTGCATTGAAGACAATGCCAGGTAGAAGAACATGTTCTTTCGGCTTCCCCATATCTTACCATCTCTTGATCCAATCAGTGTAACACCTTTCTGTTTGTATTGTGTGAAAGGTCTCCTTTGCAGTTCATGTGAAAGATTCTGCCGGAGATTCTAGAGAAATGTTAAGAGCCAGGGGAGCCAACAGTATTGTTTAATAAAAAAAAGTAAACACTGTGATCTGGTTTAAAGCTTTGCCTGTGGTTTTAATGGGAACATGGAAATTTAAAGCAAATTAATTCCTTCCCCTCTCCATATATATTTATGTGTGTATGTGTGTGTGTGTGTTTTCGTAGAAAATATTACACGGGGCAAAACCTGAACTCAGAACAATCTACATATATATGTGTGTGTGTATGTGTGTGTCATGTGTTTGACTGAATTTGAAAATTATATATATATATATGTTTTCGTAGATTTTCACGGGTATATGTATGTAGATTGTTCTGAGTTCAGGTTTTGCCCCTTGTAATATTTTGAATGTCTGTGCGACGTTTCAATGAAATCACATTCACCATCATCAGGCTGAAGTTGTAAGCTTCGTGCTGCTGTAAATATAGTTATATAGTAAATATAGTATATAGTATACTATATTTACAGCAGCACGAAGCTTACAACTTCAGCCTGATGTTGGTGAATGTGATTTCACCGAAACGTCGCATAGACATTCAAAATATTACACGGGGCAAAACCCGAACTCAGAACAATCTACATGCATATACCCGTGAAAATCTACGAAAACACACACACACACACACACACACACACACACACACACACACACACACACATATATATATATATATATATATATATATACACATACATATATATATATATATATATATATACACACATACATAATTTACAGTAATGTGGGTAGTTGTTTTGTCTAAATGTGTTTGTATTTAAGACAGCAGTTGTAGTCAATAAAGCAACGTAACTAATATATGAACTGTATATTAAAACTAGGCCAACTGTAAGTTATTCATACAAGCATGATTAACTAAAATATTATTTGGTGCAATGTATTGTCAGAAGAATAATTTACATTCAGATTTTGTGGCATCTGAGATTCATTCTCCAAGAAATTTTAATCATATGTCATAGGGCCTAGGTAGCATTACTCCATTCCAAGAAGTTGTAGACAATTAGCCTTCCAACTTGGATGACTTCAAAGTTGATTGGGGTAATCCAAGGGGATAGGGAGGTATCAATATTCATATTTTCGAAGATTTAATGTAGCTCATGAGGCCTCGAGCTTCCAAATATCAGTTCCAAGGAATTAATGGTTAAAGAGAGATATAATTTTAATTATGTTTACAACTCCCCAAAGGAATATGGTTTGTCACTGTGACAAACAAAATATTGAAATAAGTAGCCTTTGGTCTGATCCAGCAGCATTGTTCTGATATTCATCTTCAGGATGAAAATGGAACTATTCAATTTGTTCTTGAATTCATGCTGGTCTGGGCATTCATAAAATCAAGAGTAGAATCACTATAACATTATTAATAGTGAAACTGATATAGTGAATTTGCCAGAAAACAAGTGATTATATATTTCTGGGGCCTCAAGGAAGAACTTGCAAGTCTCCAAAGCTTACCTGGTTTAGGACTATTGGAATGGTATGGAGTAATACACATTTCCATTGGAAATTAGAAAGGAGCTTGTGCACCTTAAATCCAGAACTTGAAATTATCTGATTGCACCAGTGGCCATGTCACAAAAAAATTTGAGTGTAATGTGTAAGCCTAATATTGGTCTAGCTAGAATCCATTGGTAGTTCTGGGATAAATTTTTGAATCTTTCAGAGATGCCCAAGATATGTCATTCAAACAGGATAGAATGATAGTCACGGCTGGCAAATAGCCCTGGAAAATTCCAATCTATTCAGAATGAATAGAATCAACGGAAAGTGTGAGAATGTTTCATTTTATATAAAGAAAAAAATATATATTTGCACAGAATTTCAGGAACTGGAGCACGGCGGTTTCTTGAATGTGTTTTTAGTAAAAATAAAAGGGGAGAGATGTCAACATGATGCAATTGTAGGAGGAGCTTATTATGCACTGCAAAAGAAATGGATAAATCTTTTCTGCATCAGATAATAAGTCTTTCACAAAACAGGGATAATGGGAATCCAAATTAATTTGACCTCTTTGGGAATATTTATTTATTTATTAGAGTTGAAAGGGACCTTGCAGGTCATCAAGTCCAACCCCCTGCATAAGCAGTAAATCCTACAGCACCCCAGCCAAATTACAGTCCAATCTCCTCTTGAAAATGTCCAAAGTTGGGGAGTTCACAGCCTCTGCTGGCAGGCCATTCCACTGGTTGATCGCTATGACCATGAGGAAGTTCTTCCTTATTTCTAGGTTGAATCTCTCCTTGGTCAGCTTCCAACCGTCGTCTGGCTCTCTGGTGCCCTGCATGTGGGTAAACCTGGAGATGGATAGAGAAGTTTGTAAGACCATTGGCAATATGTATATTGTAGGCAAACCCTGGGAAAGGGTCATTTGACCCCCCCCCTCCCCAAAGGCAGAGGTTTTCAAACTTGGCAAGTTTAAGACTTGTGGACTTCAACTCCCAGAGTCCTCCAGCCAGCTATGCTAGCTAGAGAATTCTGGGAGTTAAAGTCCACAAGTCTTAAACTTGCCAAGTTTGAAAACCTCTGCCCAAAGGGGTCGCGACCCATAGGTTGAGATTAATGTTTTAATGTATAGCATAAATCACTTCCTAGTAGTTTGAATATATTGTTTTTGGTTTTGCCCTTTGGGACTACAGACGCTCTTCCGATGCGGCAACTCTTCAGGTGTTTCATGTCTTCTGTTAAACAACCAGATCCTTTGATTGTTCCTCAAATGGTTTGATTTCCAGATCTCTCACCCTCTCGACAGCCATCAACTTGCTCCAATTTGTCATTCCATTTTTAAAACTGGGGCCCAGAACTGGAGTCAGTATTGTAAGTGGGATCTGACCAGGACAAACAATAAATAAAAGTAATATTATTATAATTTGTGAACTGGATTTTATGTTCCTATTAGTGCAGCCAGAAATAGCATTTGCTTTTTTAGCAACAAATTTATGCTGTTGGCTCAAGTACAAAAATTGGATAGTAAGGGACTGGGGCCATTAATGATCGTTCTTTGGATGTACCCTGGCCTTGGATACTTGAATTTATTGAAATCAGCTAAACTTATTTGTATACAGTAAGTATGCCTTTGAGTCAATCTTGGCTACTGCGGACAGCCTGGACATGATCCTGGAATTATCTTGGAAACATCTTCAGAAACAGTTTGTCAGCTTGTCATTTTCAGAAACAGTCTTCTTCCTCAGGCTGAGAGAGAGCAAGAGAGCCAATGTCACCCAGCTGACTTTCTGTCTAAGGATTACAACTCATAGCTTCTCAGTTTTCTAGCTGGATGTCTAATGATTACTGTATAACAAACTGGGTCTCAAATACTTTAGAGCAGGGCTGTGGGCCAGATGTGTCATGCACTGGCCATGCCCACATCTGGTTTAGCAAAGGGGGGTGGAGTCCTGATATGTCGTGTGATGACGCCGTGATGACATGGATTTGATATCCCTGTTTTATAGGCTTTCTTTTTCTGTTGTAAGCTGCAGCTTCCTCTTTCTTCCAGGAAAGTATACAGTGATAATGACCAGTTAGTTTCCCATGACCCTTCTAAGAGGAGGCAGATGTGAAATGCAAGTTCTGCCTTTTCACCATTCCAAAAGGTGGTTTGCACTGGTTCTATAGCAAACTGCTGGTGATGTTACAGAGCCGGTTCTGTTGTATCGGTCTGTGGATGCCGCCATCTTTTTTTGGAAAAAAATGGAGGGGGGGATTTTTTTGCTGATATTCCTGGAGGCGTCTGTAATATGGTAAATGATTTAGCTTTACTAGATAAATGGTCAAAGCAATGGAAACTGCAGTTTAATGTTTCCAAATGTAAAATAATACACTTGGGGAAAAGGAGTCAGAAGGGAAAGGGAAGGGAAGACATGATCAAAACTTTTAAATATGTTAAAGGGTTAAATAAGGTTCAAGAGGGAAGTATTTTTAATAGGAAAGTGAACACAAGAACACGGGTGCACAATTTGAGGTGAGTTGGGGTACAGATCAGAAGCAACATGAGAAAATATTATTTTACTGAAAGAGTAGTAGATGTTTGGAACAAACTTCCAGCAGACGTGGTTGGTAAATCCACAGTAACTGAATTTAAACATGCCTGGGATAAACATTCTATCCATCTTAAGATAAAATACAGGAAATAGTATAAGGGCATACTAGATGGACCATGAGGTCTTTTTCTGCCATCAATCTTCTATGTTTCTATGTTTCTATTACCCTTCTAAGAGGAGGCATATGTGAAATGAAAGTTCTGCCTTTTCACCATTCCAAAAGGTGGGTTCCTCCCGGTTTGCACTGGTTCTATAGAATCGGTAGCAAACTGTTGGTGACGTTACAGAGCCGGTTCAGAGTACCAATAGTAACAGGTGCGATCCCAAAACAATTGGAGGATGATTTGAACATCATCGGCATTGACAAATTCATCATCAGTCAATTGCAGAAATCAGCTTTACTTGGAACAGCTTGCATCCTGTGACAATATCTATAACACCATCAAACATCAACATATGCCTATCTCAGGTCTTTGGGAAGGACTTGATAGATAGGTAAAAATGCCACATCCTGTCTAAACATCTGGCTATCGGTATGATGGGCCATAGCAGTAATAATATCAACATGATTTCCAAAGAGAAGATATTCCATAACATAGGCATTGTCTCTGAAAAGCAGTACTTATGAGTCATCTTTGGGGAAGTGAGTGATCACAGGCAACTTCTCCCAGGATACACAGGCCTGACAGGTTGACTGGAGAAGGTAGTTCTTGACAATACCTGAATGCCAGACCACAAAGGCTTGTGACTTCCTGCAGATAGCCACGGGCCTATGCACTTTTCAGGGGTCTCTGAGCAGTAACCAAGGTATACTAGGAATGTTCTGTTTTGGGTCAAATATCTGAATTTTCACTGCTGCATCTGAATCTTAGTAAGATTAGTACACTAAATTTATATCATTTGCTCTTAGGACTTTGTGTCCTAAACAGGATGTTCATTTCGAATGAAGATATAAGAGAAAACATCAGGTCAGTGTTGCACTGGTCCTACCTATGATATCAATTCCTGAGCCATTTTAGTCTTCTAGACACCTGCTACATTATCTTGATTTTTGTTAGTTTAGTCTTAAAATTCTGGCATGGGAGCATGGGATTGATTTGGAGGGAATAGACAGATAGACAGACACGTTGCACAGAATTCTGGAAGACAAAACAGCCAGTTGTGAGTCGGGAAGTGAGTTGTAAGTGAGTAGGGAAATATTGGTTCATATTCCATCAAGAGTTTTTGACCAAGCTAAGAAATATTACCTGATTTCGTTTATCCATTTGATTTCTAACTTTACATAAACTTCGTCAATGAAGTTATACTTAATTTTGCACTTTGTTTTGGCGTATTTCAAAACAAAGGAAATTATGCATTATTATATAATAGAGTCTACTGTGAGTCACCTAGCTTTGAAAGAGCTAACAAAACAAGTCTGAAGACCAGTTTTCATTTAATTTAATATGGGCGATGTTTTCCTCCTCTAACAACAGGTTACACAACTCTTAGATTAGCATGGGAATTCCTAAGCCCTTCAGGAAGATTTTCTCAGCCCAAATTAACTGAGTGTGATTAGCAAAATTCTAGTAGTGTTTGCTATTATATGTATATATGCTTATATTGAAAAGAGAAAGACAAACTTCTGATTTTACTGTTTCAGATTTTTTTTTAAAAAAAATCAATAATCAGCTCCAAATTTTTCTCCAGATTCAAAAGTTATTTTATGAACTGCTGCAGAAGCATGTTTTTAATATCTGAATCATGTACACAGTTACAAGAAAGTAGGCTCCGAGTCTTTTTTTTTTAAATGACATAACATAATTTGGATTGATATTCCTGGAGGCGTCTGTAATATGGTAAATGATTTAGCTTTACTAGATAAATGGTCAAAGCAATGGAAACTGCAGTTTAATGTTTCCAAATGTAAAATAATGCACTTGGGGAAAAGGAATCCTCAATCTTAGTATTGTATTGGCAGTTCTGTGTTAGCAAAAACTTCAAAAGAGAAGGATTTTGGGGTAGTGATTTCTGACAGTCTCAAAATGGGTGAGCAGTGTGGTCGGGCGGTATGAAGAGCAAGTAGGATGCTTGGATGCATAGCTAGAGGTATAACAAGCAGGAAGAGGGAGATTGTGATCCCGCTATATAGAGCGCTGGTGAGACCACATTGGAATACTGTGTTCAGTTCTGGAGACCTCACCTACAAAAAGATACAGTATTGGCAAAATTGAACGGGTCCAAAGACAGGCTACAAGAATGGTGGAAGGTCTTAAGCATAAAACATATCAGGAAAGACTTAATGAACTCAATCTGTATAGTCTGGAGGACAGAAGGAAAAGAGGGGACATGATCGAAACATTTAAATATGTCAAAGGGTTAAATAAGGTTCAGGAGGGAAGTGTTTTTAATAGGAAAGTGAACACAAGAACAAGGGGACACAATCTGAAGTTAGATGGGGGAAAGATCAAAAGCAACATGAGAAACTATTATTTTACTGAAAGAGTAGTCGATCCTTGGAACAAACTTCCAGCAGACGTGGTTGGTAAATCCACAGTAACTGAATTTAAACATGCCTGCGATAAACATAGATCCATCCTAAGATAAAATACAAAAATAGTATAAGGGCAGACTAGATGGACCATGAGGTCTTTTTCTGCCGTCAGTCTTCTATGTTTCTATGTTTCTATCATGTTAGTTGGCAGAAGTCGCTTTTGTAGGCTGTTGTTAGGTTAGAGTTAGGGTTAGTGTGTTTTAAAACCATTATTTCAAAGGTTTACCCAACCTCTTCCCTCCTCTCCCAAAATTGATGGCAAATTACGCCATCACCATTTGATTCTCTACATTTTAGAGTTTCTGATCTGAAATTACTCCTGAAGGATGAACAATTGGGATTCGGAATTGATACAGGTTCCACTGTCTGCTGATAATTCCATTTTGTCCTAAAAGAGTATACAGGGGAAAATAAGTAAATAAATGAATCAATGAAATTTGGCATCTGAGTTTTTCTTGAGAAAAGCATGAGGATAATTTTGGTTAGGTTTGGCAAATTTATGAAACAGATACTGTGACTTAGGATACAGATAGTTGTCTCCAAGCACTAAAAAATCTGGCAGCTCTATTAAGTTTACACATTTGTGATTTTCTTTCTTCCTTTTCCTGTCTGCCCTAGAAAATGGGTTACATTTTAGCTCATTTGCTCAGCTGCAGAGTGTAGCTATTTCATCTGAAAAGTTAGCATGCTATTGGAGAAGCAATTAGAATTTGCCATTTTCAGTGTACTTCACTGTTTAGTCCAATAGCAGCTGGCGTCCAAAGTGTTATGTTTATCTGATTTGGCAAAAGCCTCTAAGTCATCGTTTAACTTGGCAGACCAACACTCTGAAATGGCAAATGCAGTTTTGCAGTCACAGTTTCAAGTTATTTCCTAAATGCTCCCTTTTCAACAACTAGACTGACAGTTGATATAAACATTGTGCTAATGTGATTTCAACAGAATCAAGAGTGATCAAGTCTTTGCCTCCGGAGAGGTATAATGGGGAAGAAATATATGTATACAGTGTTTTGTTTGGACATAGAATGTAATCTGGTACTGCTTCCTCTATGGCAGCCTTCCCCAGTGAATGATTTCTGCTCTCAGGTAAATCTTAAGAGCAGAATTCCCTGTTCCATCCTCTCAGCTGGAATTCATCTCAGTCTCTGATCCCATCATATTGCAAAATAAGCTGAAAACTGCCTGAAACAGAGAATAATTGCCAGAAAGATCACGAGCTTTTGTGTTAAGTGTTAATACATTTTATAAGGCCTTGGTAAGGCCACACTTGGAATACTGAATTCAGTTTTGGTCGCCACAATGTAAAAAGGATATTGAGACACTAGAAAAAGTGCAGAGAAGAACAACAAAGATGACTAGGGGACTTAAGGCTAAAACATATGAAGAACGGTTGCAGGAACTGGGTAGGTTTAATGAAAAGAAGAACTAGGAGACAGTGATAGAAGTGTTCCAATATCTCAGGGTTTGCCGCAATGAAGAGGGAGTGAAGCTATTCACCAAAGCACCTGAGGGCAGGACAAGAAGCAATGGGTGGAAACTAAACAAAGGAAGAAGCAACTTAGAACTAAGAAGAAATTTCCTGATAGTTAGAACAATTAATCTGTGGAACGGCTTGCCTCCAGAAGTTGTGAATGCTGCAACACTGGAAGTTTTTAAGAAGATGTTGGATAACCATTTGTCTGAAGTGGTGTAGAGTCTTCGGAGAGGGGCAGCATACAAATCTAATAAATAATAATAATAATAATAATAATAATAATAATAATAATAATAATAATATTATTATTATTATTATTATTTCTGCCTAAGCAGGGGATTGGAATAGAAGACCTCCAAATTCCCTTCCAACTCTGTTGTTGTTGTTGTTGTTGTTGTTGTTATTATCATTATCATTATTATTGTACTTGTTTACAAAAACCTTCATACATGTATGTTTGTATCCCATATGTGCACTAATCACAGATACTAATGGCAGGAGTGGTACTTATAACCACTCCTAACGAAGGAGTGGTACTTATAACCAGTCATGAAGTTGTGACTGCCACAGCCCCTCTGCGGTTGTGTGATCTTGAGTCAAGTACTTATGATGTTCCCCGTGTCCCATGGTTGTGCGATCACCACTCTCAGCCTTCACTGGTGGCTTCCCACAAGCAAAGTCAATGAAGAAGCCAACAGGCAAGGCTGCAGGTCAATCCTTTTTCTCCTGAGGAATCCTGCCATAAGATCTCATACTCAGTACGAGCACCCTCTGCCCACACTCCACAACGCACATATGCACACATGCCCATCCTTGTGCCATCTCACATTACCCTTGCAGCTGCACTTGAACTGGGCCACAGCCTCTATCCCACCTGCAATTGGGCCTTGCTACAGCATCCTCCTCCACAGTCATGCTTGCATTCATCCATAGCATCCACCCCCTGCTTATCTAGACTAAATGGCACTCACCTGCCCACCAGCTTGCTGGTCAGCTGCCTAAGGGAAGGCTTGTCATGACTGGGGCTTGCTATTTTCTGCCAAGTCTTCCCCATTGACTTCACTTGTTGGAAGCTGGCAGGACATTGCAAGCCCCAGCCATGTGAGGTCCTCACTTAATGACCCACAACAGCAATAGGGACCCCCAGGATAGTTGTCATTAAGCAATGTGATTGTGTGTTATTGCACTTTGCAATCACATTGCTAAGAAGTGGAAGTTACAGTCACAACTACTATGGTTAAGTGAGTCCTACCTGTAGTTTAAAAATGTTCTTCCCCCTTTATCTTAAACATTACTATTGCTCTTTTTCAAATAGCCCAGATGAAGTTTAAATATTTTTTTAAATAAATCCTTAAAATATTCAGATTAAACCTACAACTGAAACTATCTCAAGTCTAAAGCCCATGCTTGCCAGAAGAAAGTGGACTCTGTATACAGAAGCATGTAAAAATGGGCTTATCATTTTGGGGGATTTTGTAATGAAAACAGAGAAAGCAGATCTTGCCATTCATAATTTAGATGATAAACAATCATCTGAGTCTGAATTAAAACCTTGATACTAGACCCAAATAAGGAGGAGATCTTGATACCAGCTTGTGAGACTCTGTAGCTCTAGGATTCAGCCTCAGTTTTTTGCTTATTATCAAATCATTGTACTATTCAAGTCATTGTAGCAATCAATCCTGGATATAATACCATTTAAATAACTGTTGAATTTAAATGAAAAAAAAGGGGGGGTAACACAAAATTTGGGGGAAATAAAAATGACTTTTTATTTTCTTGATTTGCATAGTTGGAGCAATTGAGAACCGAAGAATGAGCTGTGGGAACAAGGTGTGGATTCTGAGGTTTAATTTTAAATTATAAGTATATGCCTTCATGGCTTAATAATGGAGTGACAAGTTATTGAGGATAATATTTATCTGTCTGAACTGTAGAGTACAAGAGTTATTTCATAAAGAAGGGCAAAGGGGGGCAGCTTGGCAACTGGTAGGATAAAATTATGTGAGAGTCTGATTAACAACATACAACTCTACAGTACTCAGCTGCTCCTCCTCTATTCTGCAAGTAGTAAATAGCAGAACAAATGACACATTAACGGGAGTCTATAAATCTGTTGCATTAACTGGAGACATGGTGGGTCAGTTGTTTATTATATAAACAAACAGTGACTTGAGCCCAGCCATTTATAAGCCCAGTTTTGAATTGGATACGTTGCACAGAATCATCCTGCATCAAATTTTACTGATATAAATGTGATTGTTACTTGTTTCCAAGTGGAAAAGTAGAGAACAATAATTTGGATTAAGCAAATGTAAACATAAACAGGTCATCTATTGCTAGCAATGAGACTGACTTTAGGTAGCCAGACCAGACTTACCGTTATCCCCCAAAATATGGCAGATATAGCTTGATATATAGCTCTATGACAATAAGGATATTTTCAGCTTTTTAAACAATGTATTTATTACATCTAAATTACCCTGTTCTTAGTCTATAATGCGCACTTTCAAGTATATCAAGAGACACATTTCCAAGGAGACAGAAGACTTTTTCAAATGGAATGTATGTCTGACTCTCTACTTCTATTTGATTTGGACAGAACTTCAATTTATAAGTCCCCCATCCTGTCCATTACATTTTTCAGGCATTTGTTCACTGAGATTTTAATAAAAGAGAAATTCATAAAAACTAGACCAGCACACTTGCTAATATTTTCAAATGAAATGTTCAGATTATTACTTTTTGAAGTTTTATGTTATTTAATATAATACAGCACGGAGAAAGGATCACATTCTGCAGAATTCTGTAACAAAACTTTTCACTGAGCCAGAATGGGACAATTCACCATGGTCAGTGGGGGTCAGCATCTCATCATGGGCAACTCATTGCAGGACAATTCACTGTAGTCAGCTTATTGCAAGACAACTCACTGTGGCCAATGATAGCTGAAGTTTTGGACAATAGTCTTTCAATTTTAAGCATTGTCCATTGCATCTGAATGGAGGCCCAGAAGATAAAGATTTTACTGTTATCCCTTATTGCTTTTCTGCATTTGATATAACATTGCTTGTCCACAATGAGAACAGCATTGGGGTATATTATTAGATTTCCATTATTTTTCAATTGTTATTCATTCATTCATTCATTCATTCATTCATTTATTTATTAGATTTGTATGCCGCCCCTCTCCATAGACTCGGACCCGGAAAAGAACAATTACCATCATGCAGATTAGCTGTGTAGCTGAAATACATCTTTGTACATATGCAAATGAAAAATATTAGTCGAATTTGGGGTGAGAAGTATAGTACCTACTTGCTGTATCTCCAATTAATGCTATCTGCTATCTGCTAGGCCTAGTATAAGGCATCTTAACTTAAGACATTTCCAAAGATTTCCCCACTGTCTTTTTAATTGCCCAACCAGTACTATACTAACTCACCTTAATCATGCAAGCTGAAGTATAGAGCTCCAAAGTTCTTGGGCTTAATTTCCAGTTCCCCTTTTAAGTTGCTTTGATCATCATGCAGCAGGATGGAAAACACCTGATTTTACATGCAGGAGGATGGAAAACACCTGATTTTACATGTTCTTTTAAGCAAATTCTGAGAAACAATAAGTGTTATTCTTTTTCTGCCACAAAAACTTTCTTGGTTATCATAATCAAGACTCAGCTAAGGGCCAGGCTGAAGGCTTCCAATGGCATTTCATTGCCTGATAATGGTCATGTTATTCCAATAAGCCATTTGTTCAAAGCAACTGGCTTTTGCATGACTGGGCTGCTGCCATGATGCTTTGAGGTGTTGTTTTTTTTAATAACATTTTTAAGCTGACTTTCCATGGAAAAGGTTCAGATATTCATTTTCTTAATAGATTTTTCTTCTGGTAGAAGAAGGGAAGATTCTACGTACAGTAATTATTTATGGGATTTGCTGATGGAGTCTTTAATTGTGAAGCTTCTGATTAGCTGCTTTTATGACTATTGTTATCTGATTTTGTGAAATAAAACACTTGGCAACTTTTGAAAATTGCTTCAAGGAAATTTCCAAAACAAAAGCCACTTGTAAGTTAAAAGACTCTACTATTCTGTACTTTCTTGTACAGTATCCTAATGTACCAATCGTGGTAATGAATTCATAAAAAAATTCCACTAAGGAATGAATTCTATTACCACACTAATCATTGGAGTCTCAGTCCATAAATAAGAATCAATTGGGTAGATCATGTCCCAGCTTGTATTTCTATTGTATTTCTGTTGGTTAAAGGAGAATGAACCTAGAAAATTGGAGGTTCTGTTTGCAATGTATCATAACATAATAGACTGCACAGAGTTTTGGAATTCTGATCAACCAGTCTGGCTAGCACTTTAAAGTATCTGACCAGCTTTAGCTATAATCTGCCAGAGCTTAAGTGTACCAGACAATCACATAGAAGAAAACCCTCAATCATCCAATCATCCAGACTAATTTAACCTAATCTAAACATTGTATCTCTATCTCTACCTCTATTTTTTATGTCCACATTAAAAATAATTGAGCATATCTTTGGGAGGCATCAAAAAAGCATACAGGAATTCTGGAGCAAATGTTTTTTAAATGACAAAAACTGAAGAGAAAAGATACATTCCCTCTGTTTTGAAAGAGGCAGTAGTCCAATTGCTCTTCAAGAAGACATGTTTTGATCCAACAATCCTGGATATTTTTTTCTCTTTTCAAATCTTCCCTCTTTGGATAAATATGTTCATAGGATGTTAGGTTAACATTTTCAAAGGTCCCTGGAGGAAGTGGGAGAAGTCTTGCCCTAGAGAAGTGTACAATATCCAAGAGCTAAACTCTCTCCCCATTCCTAATTAACATCTACATGGAGCTGTTGGGTGAGATCTTTAACTGGCACAGGGTAAGGTATCATCTTTGGCCTGGGCTGCATAAGTATGCCATCAAGGTTCTTTCCCAGTACCTGGGGCTGGTGAAGATCTAGATCAGTGATGGCGAACCTTTTTTTTCTCGGGTGGTGAAAGAGTGTGCGTGTGTGCTATCGTACATGCGTGACTGCCCACACCCATAATTCAATGCTTGGGGAGGGCAAAAACAGCTTTTCCCACCCCTCTGCAGGCTCTCTGGAGGCTGGAAACTGACTGTTTCCCAACTTCTGGTGGGCCCAGTAGGCTTGTGTTTCACCCTCCCCAGGCTCCAAAGACTTCTCTGGAGTTGGCGGAGGGTAAAAATACCCTACCCCAGCCCTCAGGATGCTCCCTGGGAGCCAAAAACATCCCCCAAGAGCCTCTATGCAAGCTAAAAATCAACTGGCTTGGACACACATGCACATTGGAGCTGAGCTAGGGCTATGGCTCACGTGTCTGCAGATATGGCTCACCATCACCAATCTAGGTTTGCCATCACTGATCTAGATAATGAAGAATGAACTATATCTCAATTCTAGCAAGATTGAATCATTGTGGGATTTGGGGCTTCCTAAAATTGAATATATTCCATCCATCATTAAATACATTTCTGCTCCACTAAACTGTTGATATATGACAGTGATGGCGAACCTATGACACGCGTGTCAGCACTGACACGCGTAGCCATTTTTAGTGATACGCGGCCGCTGGAGAAACTTTCGGAGAGAATGCGCCAAACGCACGCGACACGAGCCAAAAAAAAAAAAGCCTCCTCACTCTCACCCCTCCCTCCTGTTTCACCTTCATTGCTGCTTGGAGAAGCCCACGCCTCCTTCGCCTCCCCCCCCCCAGCCCGGGAAGGAAAAAGCCGGCAGAGCGCAAGCGCAGGTTCTTAAAGGATCCGCGTTGTTGATTTCCGAGCACCAAAAAAAAGAAAAAAGGACGTGCGAAGAGCGAGAATAGGAGCCCGGCCCGGCTGGAGCTTCCCTGGCGGTGATGGCACGTGAGCTTTTGGGGCCCGGTGGGAGGGCGCCGGCCATTGTGTGCCTGCGCAGCCATTAGGAACCCCCTCCCCCGGCAGAAATTTTTGAAGTGGCGCAAAGCCACGCAGTCCTGAATCGCTCCCTTCTCCGGCCAGCAAAGTCGGCTGCCCAGGAAAGCGCCGCATTTGAAAAGCGCGCGTTTAAAAATCGTGCCACTTTCCCTGGCAGCCGGCTTGCTGGCCGGAGAAGCGAGCGATCCGGGACTGCCTGGCTTTGCGCCGTGATGACAACAACGGCACCATGGTGGCCTTCAAGCGTCGCCCTTCGTGGCGCCCAACCACCCGTTCCTCAGGTAGATGTCTGGCGTGGTACCGGGAGGCGGAGGCGGCGCGTGGCCAGGCGCTGAGCTCCATGGACACCTGGGAGGGCAAAGGGGTGAATGTGGCTGCTGCCTCTTAGGCGGAGGCGAAGGCGATGGCGGAGTCTGCGCTGGGGCCATGCAGGGACGCTGATCCAGGGGGCCACGGACCGGCAAGCCGCCCTCCACTCTCTCTCCACTCTCCCTCTCTCTTTCTCTCTCTGTTGCTGCCGTGGTGCACGAGAGAGAAAGAGAGAGAGAAAAAGGAGGAGAGAATAAGAGAGAAAGAGAGAGAGAAGGCAAGAGAGAGAGAGAGAAAGCAAGGGAGAGAGAGAGAGAGAAAGAAAGAGTGTGTGTGTGTGAGAGAGAGGGAGAGAGAGAGAGAAAGAGAAAGAAAGCAAGAGAGAGAAAAAGAGAAAGAGAGAAGGAAAGTAAGAGACAAAAAGAGAGAAAGCAAGAGAGAGAGAAAGCAAGAAAGAGAGGAACAGAGAGAGAAAGAAAGAGAAAGAAAGCAAGAAAGAGAGAGAAAAAGAGAGAAGGAAAGTAAGAGAGAGAAAGCAAGAAAGAGAAAGCAAGGGAGAGAAAGAAAGCAAGAAATAGAGAAAGGGAGGAAAAGAGAGAGAGAAAGAAAAAGAAAGCAAGAGAGAGAGAGAGAGAAAGAAAGAGAGAGAAAGAAAGCAAGGAAGAGAGAAAGAAAGAGAGAAAGAAAGAGAGAAAGAAAGCAAGAGAGAGAGAGAGAAAGAAAGCAAAAGAGAAAGAGAAGGAAAGCAAGAGAGAGAGTGAGAAAGAATAAAAGAGAGATAGCAAGAGAGACAGAAAGAGAGAGAGAGAGAGAAAGCAAGAAAGAGAAAGAGGAAAGGAGGGAGAAAGAGCAAAAAAGAGAGGAAGAAAGAAAGAGGGATGGAGAGAGAAGGGGAAAGAAAGAGGGAGAGAGAGAAATAGGCAAAAGGGAGGAAAAGAGGGGGGGTTTGTCCAAACTTTTTTTCTCAAGGTGACACACCACCCGAGTTATGCTTGGTTTTTTGGCGAATTTTGACACACCAAGCTCAAAAGGTTGCCCATCACTGATATATGATCTGGTCTCCTGTATTGGATCGGGTTTCTGCGTTCTGTTTACAGTCCCTAATGCACTAGTCACTTCCTGAATGGATTACTGTATTGCAATAAGTTTTACATGATGCCTTGAAAAACATTGGAGGGCTTTAGCAGGTGCAGATTACATCTACAATTATACTGTTGGTGTGCCCATATTATGCTAGAGTTGCATGAACTGCATTGGTTTCCAATATGATTCCAGCTGTAATTCAAGAAGCTGGCTATCATCTTTAGAGCCCTGCATGGTGTACTTGTGGAACCTGTCTTCAGTGGTTTCTGAACGTGTGAGATTCAAGTCTCTTCTGTAAAACAATGTCATCTGGTGTGATCCAGGAGATGAGCCTTCTTTGTTGTGGTGCCTAAGCTATAAGACAGACTTACTCCTAAAATTCCAGATGGCCCAAAAAGTCTTTGCTCTCTGGAAGGTCATGAACATCTGGCTTTCCCCAGGTGTTTGGGCCAAGTTGGTAGAGTTTGATATATGCGTTTTTGATGGCATTAGAGACAAATCATGGCAGGATGCAAAGATGTCTGACTGCCTTCACAGAGTTTATTGCTTATACAGTGTTCCCTCTATTTCCGCGGGGGATGCGTTCCGAGACCGCCCGCGAAAGTCGAATTTCCGTGAAGTAGAGATGCGGAAGTAAATACACCATTTTTGGCTATGGACAGTATCACAAGCCTTCCCTTAATACTTTAAACCCCTAAATTACCATTTCCCATTCCCTTAACAACCATTTACTCACCATTATTACTGGTACTCACCATTGAATAAGACACTTAGTGATCCTGATATTTATAAACATAATTATTTATTAACAATAATTTTGTTGTTGTTATTTATTTGCAAAAATTATTAGTTTGGTGATGACATAGGACGTCATTGGGTGGGAAAAACCGTGGTATAGGGGGAAAACCGCGAAGTATTTTTAATTAATATTTTTTGAAAAACCGTGGTATAGGCTATTCGCAAAGTTTGAACCCGCGAAAATCGAGAGAACACTGTATACCGTTTCCCAAGCAGCCAAAGGCAAAAGAAAGCAACATTGGTGAATTCCACCACCACCACCAATCCTCAAGAATATCCTGTTAAGACAATCTAGATGAGATCACGTACCAGCCAGAGATGCTGTCTTAGATCATTCTGGCCATGTGAATGGGGTGATGTCATGTAGACATGAGGGGCCTGTTTAAGGTAGGCAGTATGCTACACACACACCCCACCTGCCGCTCATCCCTACATGTTTTGATATATGAATTAGCTCATGAGATGCCATGGTTATTGTGTCGTGATTATCTTTGAACTTTACAGTATTTTGGTCTTGCTTTATATTATTGTATAGAAACATAGAAGATTGATGGCAGAAAAAGACCTCATGGCCTTGTACTATTTCCTGTATTTTATCTTGGGATGGATATATGTCTATCCCAGGCATGTTTAAATTCAGTTACTGTGGATTTACCGACCACGTCTGCTGGAAGTTTGTTCCAAGCATCTACCACTCTTTCAATAAAATAATATTTTCTCACGTTGCTTCTGATCTTTCCCCCAACTAACCTCAGATTGTGCCCCCTTGTACTTGTGTTCACTTTCCTATTAAAAACACTTTTCTCCTGAAACTTATTTAACCCTTTAACATATTAAAATGTTTCGATCGTGTCCCCCCTTTCCCTTTTGTCCTCCAGACTATACAGATTGAGTTCATTAAGTCTTTCCTGATAGGTTTTATGCTTAAGACCTTCCACCATTTTTGTAGCCCGTCTTTGGACCCATTCAATTTTATCAATATCTTTTTGTAGGTGAGGTCTCCAGAACTGAACACAGTATTCCAAATGTGGTCTCACCAGCGCTCTATACAGTGGGATCACAATCTCCCTCTTCCTGCTTGTTATACCTCTAGCTATGCAGCCAAGCATCCTACTTGCTTTTCCTACTGCCTAACTGCACTGTTCACCCATTTTGAGACTGTCAGAAATCACTACCCCTAAATCCTTCTCTTCTGAAGTTTTTGCTAACACAGAACTGCCAATACAATACTCAGATTGGGGATTCCTTTTCCCCAAGCGCATTATTTTACATTTGGAAACATCAAACTGCAGTTTCCATTACTTTGACCACTTATCTAGTAAAGCTAAATCATTTACCATATTACAAATGCCTCCAGGAATATCATCCCTATTGCACACTTTAGAGTCATCAGCAAATAGGCAAACTTTCCCTACTAAACCTTCCCCTATGTCACTCACAAACATATTAAAAAGAATAGGACCCAGAACAAACTCTTGTGACACACTGCTTGTAACCAGGCTCTGCTCAGAATACTCGCCATTAACAACAACCCTCTGATATCTATGTTTCAGCGTATGGCTTCTTGTGTGTATTTTTTTAGTTGTCAAGAACTGCATTGAGATGAGATGGGAGGGGGGGAGGAGGGGAAGGGATGAATCAAGTAATAACTAGGAACTAAGTTTGGGTTCTGTTATATCTAAAAATACCACTATCATCAAAGCAAAATAAAATGCTGGATACATCTCACCATTCATAAGGTAATCCTACCATTACTCATACAAGAGGGCCCAGTATAGTTCACTGAAGTACACAAGATTCAAAAATCCATTCTTAGTATATGCAGGAAGTATGTTCTTCTTTCAGCTTAGTCAACTATCTGCAACATCACATAAGAATGTCTTGAACAAAAAAGTTGCTGGGAGCTTTAATTTGATTACGGATTCACTCATAGGATTGTGGCTAGTACTAATATCCACTAGGAGGATGTGACATTTTTCCAGGTTGCATACTTTACATTAGTATTGATAAACATCATATTTATTAAAATAGCCTTTTCAATCTGTTGCCCTTTGGGTGGTGTATCATCCCCAGCTAGAAAACTGGGCAATACTGTATCAGAGGAATTCCTACATAATGTATAATTGGATTTTCCTACAACATGGATTCCCCCTTTGGGATACCAGGATTCAACCTTCCAACTCTGGCGATTAGCTTGAATGCTAGAAGAAATTAAATATAGATCTCCACTATCTTTGTTTATTACAGTGTCATTGTAAATGGTTGCAGGAACTGGGTATGTTAAGTCTAACGAAAAGAAGGACTGGGGAAGACATGATAGCAATGTTCCAATATCTCAGGGGTTGCCACAAAGAAGAAGGAGTCAAACTATTCTCCAAAGCACCTGAGGGTAGAACAAGAAGCAATGGGTGGAAACTAATCAAGGAGAGAAGTAAGTTAGAACTAAGAAGAAATTTCCTGACAGTTAGAACAATTAGTCAGTGGAACAGCTTGCCTCCAGAAGTTGTGAACACTCCAATACTGGAAGTTTTTAAGAAGATGTTGGATGACTATTTGCCTGAAGTAATGCAGGGTTTCTTGTCCAGGCAGGGGGTTGGACTAGAAGACCTCCAAGGTCCCTTCCAACTCTGTTATTGTTGTTGTTGTTGTTAGTCCACGCTGTATGGAAGGAAAGAGGGTGGAGATAATCTAACTCAGTGATGGCGAACCTTTTTTCCCTTGCGTGCCAAAAAAGCGTGGGCGTGTGCTATTGTGCAGGAGCGAGTGCCCATATCCATAATTCAATGCCTTGGGAGGGCGAAACAGCTTCCTGGAGACCCTCTGGGGGCCGGAAACAGCCTGTCTTCCAAATTCTGGTGGGCCCAGTAGGCTCGTGTTTCACCCTCCCCAGGCTCCAAAGGCTTCCCTGGAGCTGAGGGAAGGTAAAAACGCCCTCCCCCATCCCCCCAGAGGCTCTCTAGAAGCCAAAAATGCCCTCCCAGAGTGTCTATATGAGCCAAAAATCTGCTGGCCAGCACACACATGCACGTTGGAGCTGAGCTAGAGCAACAGCTTGCATGCCAGCAAATATGGCTCCTCGTGCCACCTGTGGCACTCGTGCCATAGGTTCGCCATCACTGATCTAATTTCTCTCTTAATCCAGAAAGAGAGAATTTTAATTTGCCAAAGGGACACCAGTTAGACATGTGGAAACAGCCTGACTGGTAAGATTGAAACAAGATTTTTTCTAATGCTGCAAATTAAAGAAGGAAATGTAGGGGAGAATTCTCCCATGCTGGTTGATTAGGTTTATATTTCATGCAGGTCTTATTTCTTCCTATGTTTTGTTTTTTTCTCTAAAAGACTTCCTTATTTTTCATTAAAAAAAAGGGTTTCTAATGTTTTCAAGCCACAATACTCTACAATAATTTATTTTTTTCTTCTTTCTGGTTTATAGATAAAAGAACTCTATGGCAAAGATGATTTGTTGACTCAACCTGATCAGAGAACTTTCTGGAACAGTGATGACTCTGGTAAGTATAGAAACGTTCTTGCCTTTAATAAGAAAGCAAAAACATATGCTTCCGAATACTATCTCCTCCCTAGAAGTCCAGAAATGTGTAACTATATAGACTATTACTCCCTACCCAAGCAAAGTTAAAAGGCAAACCTATGAATGATGACTGAATTTTTGGTTTTAAGGTTTTATTGCAGGCTTATATCTAAGAATGATTCCTTTCCTTTGCCACAGCCACAACTTTGTGAGGTATGCTATGCTAAGAGAGTGACTGACCCAAAGTTAGCCAGAGAACTACCATGACTGAGGAGAGTTTAGTTTGAAGTTCTCCAACCTGTCCTAACATCTTAACCACCGATTGACAGAGTTCCTCTGCCTGAGACAGAACAGAAGAAGGGTCATATTGGGATGAATAGAGATTTAATTTATTAGAAGTCTACTCTTCTTACTTTCCTAAGTTTCTTCTTCCTCAGTGATGGGTGGCAGTGTATAACCAATATCTACCCTGTTTTCCCCAAAATAAGACATCCCCTGATAATAAGCCCAATCAGGCTTTTGAGTGCATGGCAATAGGTCCAAGCAATTATTTCAGGATTCAAAAAAACAGGGTCTTATTTTGGTGGAATAGAATAGGATAGGATAGGATAGGATAGGATAGGATAGGATAGGATAGGTTAGGATAGGATAGGATAGGATAGGATAGGATAGAATTGTTTATTGGTCAAATGTGATTAGACACACAAGGAATTTGTCTTTGGTACAGTGTACATAAAAGAAAATATATATTTGTCAAGCATCACGTTGTACAACACTTAATGATTGTCATAGAGTACACATAAGCAATCAGGTAACAATCAATATTAATATAAATTGTAAGGATACAAGCAACAAGTTACAGCCATGCAGTTATAAGTTGGAGGAGATGAGTGATAGGAACGAGAAGACTAATAGCAATAGTAATGCAAACTTAGTGAATAGTTTGACAGTGGTGAGGGAATTATTTGTTTAGCAGAGAGATGGCATTTGAGAAAAAAGTGTTCTTGTGTCTAGTTGTCTTGGTGCGCATGCTTTATAGCCTTGTTTTGAGGGTAGGAGTTGAAACAATTTATGTCCAGGATGTGAGGGAGGGGTCAGTAAATATTTTCACTCCCCTCTTTTTAACTCGTGCATTATACAGGTCTTCAATGGAAGGCAGGTTGGCAGTAACTGTACTACCAGTAATATGGCAGTGTTCATTTATTTGTCTAACCTTTCTTCATATGCAATGAGTTGGTGATCATGATAGATTATGATTTTGGAGATTATCTTCCATTCCAGTTCCCATCACTTGCTGACCAGGCCTTGGGCTTTGAACCTAAGAAGTGATGGAGCTGCTTCATACTTAGGAGGGAGATTTCCCAAGAATATCATATTATGGGTTAGAAGAAGGGGGTGTCTGTCATAAAAATACTCCTCTATTTACTATTACTATTAGTCTTCTGATCATTCCCATCACCCATCTCCTCCCACAAATGACTATATGACTGTAACTTTGTTGCTTGTATCCTTACAATTTATATTGACTGGTTCTTAATATGATTTGATTGATTATTTGAACATGGACTGTCATTAAGTATTGAACCTTATGATTCTTGATGAACATATCTTTTGTTTTATGTACATTGAGAGCATATGCACCAAAAAAAATTTCCTTGTATGGCCGATCACATTTGGCCAATAAATTATTCTATTCTATTCTATTCTATTCTATTCTATTCTATTCTATTCTATTAAGAAGGAAAGGCAAAATGCATCTATGAAGCCAGTGTGATTTAAGTTTAACATGAGAGGGAACCTGAACTTGCATTCAACTTCCAGAAATGTAGCCCTGTTAAATCTTTTGCAACAGGATGAGGTGCAATGGCCCATTTCGTTTTGACACTGGACAAGCCTGTTACCTATCTATGCAAAAGTACAAATAGGCAAAATCTGACCTTGGAAATCAAAGCTTTGCTCAACTGGTGGGAGGAATTTTCAGTTCCTCAGGCTGCTTTGCCTATAGTACTCTCAAAATGATGATACTTGAGAATTTGAATGACAAAAGTTAAATTCCACTGAAATTGTGACTCAGAATTTCTCAGAATGCTAATATCAGCGATTAAACACATACCATTTTCCACCCCATCACACTGTATGTGTTAGCAACTATTCAAAACAAGATTATCCATGTAATTCTTAAATGCCACTTAAAGTTTGATCACTCCTCAAAGCAATTCTGTCTCTCATTTTTTCTGTCTTTATTCCCTGATTCTTTTGTTCCTTTTCTTCACCTCCTCCAACAGTAATCCTCCCAAAGGTTTATACTGGATTGTGATCTCAGAAGTTTATATAAACACAAATAGATTTGCCTTTAAAAATGCCTGTCTCTTTTCTTTCCACTGGATTTTTATTTTATGAATTTTATAGTGTTAATTAACTGGTGTATCTTATGAGCAGAAAAGCAAAAATGATATAGTACAGTGGTACCTCTACTTAAGAACTTAATTCGTTCGGTGACCAGGTTCTTAAGTAGAGAAGTTTGTAAGTAGAAGCAATTTTTCCCATAGGAATCAATGTAAAAGCAAATAATGCGTGCAAACCCATTAGGAAAGAAATAAAAGCTGGGAATTTGGGTGGGAGGAGGAGGAGGAAGAAGAGAAGGAGGACAGTCCCTGCCAAAGGAATAAGGTGAAGTGAGGGGAATCAAAAAAATCCAAAACTTTAAGACTTTAAAAAAAAAAGAGGGACTCTGAGGCAGCGAGGAAGAGTAGGCACCTCCCATACACCCGCGGCACAAGGCTGCCTCCCATACATTGTGCCAGAGAGAGAAACCCAGGGGGAATGGCAAGAAACTGGCCGGGCCTTCATGACGCTCTCAAATTTCCTGGGATATTTTTCCAGGCTTAAGAAAATGGTTCTTAAGAAGAGGCAAAAAAATCTTGAACACCCTGCTCTTATCTAGAAAAGTTCTTAAGTAGAGGTGTTCTTAGGTAGAGGTACCACTGTATTTGTATCACAACGTGGCTTGAAGAATTATTATGCACTTTGGCTTATACAACTTGGATACAGAGAATTTTGGCAAACCTGATGGCAAAGGGAATCATGTGTCTAATTGGCAAGGAATATGGAGTTCTTAGGAATATTTGCAATAGTTGTGGGAGATCTGAAAGCAGAAAACTGCCTTGGAAAGAGATGGAGAAAACTGAAAAGAAACATTCTTAGGCTACAAAAGCACAGTGTAACTTTAGGCAGTTTGAGAAAAAGGCTTATGTGATTAGTTTACAGTATTGGATACTTCTAATGCCATTGCGTTTTTCCCCTTTCCCCCCCCAAAAGTGTAGCAATTGTCTCAAGGACTCAAGTGTTTGATGATAGGAGCTGAAAGGGATGGATTCCTGTGATTTGTATCTAAATGAAAAAGCTAACCTTACATTCTTAAGGCTTTGTTCATAAGAAACCCTTAGGTGTTTGATGCAGGGGGGTTTTAAATTTGTCCCCAGGGAGACTGTCTTTCACAGGGCAGATAATTCCCTTTACAATGAATTAAATTACAGGGAGAACAGTAAATGGATCTGAAGTGATCCAAAGATCTGGGCTGGTAGGATTTTTTTTTTAGTATGATGACTGATATTTCTGCATGTTACTTAAAATAAATTAAGGGTA